>NC_061527.1:2730000-2997500 GCF_022379125.1 Scophthalmus maximus
TGGTTTTTGAAGTTATTTCTAAGCAGAAATATTGCATCCCAATTTCTTTGATCGCATTATCTTTACATGAAACCCCTGAACGTTTTCCCTTCCGCATCACGAGTGGGCAGATTGCAGAACGAGAAACAACATTTGAAGTGTTATTTTGGTCTTTTAAGGATTACAGTAGTTTCTTTTTACCCTGATTTTAATTTTTAATAGTTTCATCTGCGTGGCAATCTTGCATAAAGGACAGCAAAAAAATCGCCAGAGCTCATTTCATTTAAAACAGCAATGCTTGTACACAACAACGGATTCATAGGAAAGATGTTTAAGTGTCTGTAGGTAGAGTAATATCAAAACTGATATTCAGACTGGTTCAATATGACAGCATCAGGGTCACGACTACATTTTAAGAAACTGATAAATGCTGCAAAAAGTGTGTTTTAATCTTTTTTTGTTTAGACGCATTTTTTCCATTCAAAAATCATAATTGTTTTACTTATATACATCATAATCATAGAGTCAACATGTAAACATAAAAGAAAGACAGGTCCCAAAAGATACTGACTCACTGACTCTTAAATACAGAATAATTAAGCAAGTGAATGAATAAAAAATAACCAAGTAAACACCTACACACAAAGAGACCGAAAAAATGTGTTTTAATCCTGAATGTAAAAAAATAACCGACATAAATCCTGGAAAAACATGGAACCCACATTCGATGCGACAGTGATGATTATGGAAGAGTATTAGGGCCAGGCATAAGAAGAAGAAAAAAAGAGGGGATCGAGTTTTTAAAATTTATTTAACATTTCGACAATAAAGTTGAAATGTTGAGATTAAAGTCGAAATGTCGAGATTAAAGTCCAAACAGACCCAAACGTCCGTGTTGTGGTTCCAGTTCAGCTGTCACACATCCAGTCTAGCTAGCGTTAGCAAAGCTACGCTAGCAAAGCTAACGGCACGCCTCTCAAAATCCATTAACGGTTGTTTGCAGTTGATCGTCATCGTGTCAGGACACACGTGGACGTTCACGTGCAAACACCCGTTGTCACCACATCTCTTCCTCCAGATTCAGCCTGTCAATGATAATATCGCAACTTTACAACCTGGTTAGCAGCTAGCGTTAGCTCAGCAAACTGGCTAACAAAACATCAAAATGCGGTGGTTTGGTGCTGCTGAAAAGTGCTTCCACAACATTTCAACTTTATTCTCAATATAGTATTTTGACTTTATTCTCGATGTAGTATTTCAACTATATTCTCGACATTTCGACTTTATTCTCGAAATGTTAAAGAAAATGTAAAAACTCTTGCCCCTCATTTCTTCTTCTCATGACTGGCCCGAGTGGCCTCCTGTGACCCACAGCGATGTGTGGTCGGTATAGACACGAGCCGAGGCGTATTAAAGTATAATGCAGTTTGTCATGTTGTATAATGCACAGGCCATCTGCGTCACCCTGGGAGCAAAGATGCGGCGCTCCCCCCCCCCCCCTCAAGGTGGTCCCAGGCAGGGGAGCGAGGGGGGAAGTGGGGCGGCAGTAATTCACATTCTTACCACTTCTTTGGAAATATAGTAAGTGCTGCTGCTAATGGCGTCCCGGGGGCCTCGAACGGGACGATGTAGCATGTGATTTCGAAGAAAAAAAAAGGAAAACAACTAGCATCTGGCTACCAGATTCTCGCCTCGCCCTCGCTCCGCGGTGCAGCAGTTCAATTAAAGGAAGAAGAAAAAAAGCACGAGCATCATCGTTCGTCAGAATTAATTCCCTCATTTATTGACTCCTTGATCCCCTTTTTTTTTTCCCAAAGCTGCGTGGGCGAACACTTTGGAGCGGTGTGACAAATCTCCCCCAGCTTTAAATAACCGGGGCTAATGTTGACATTGAGGGGGGCCCACGCAGCTCACTCGCATTATTGCCACGCTCGATTTTCCGTACAGCACATGTTCAAGCATATCTCCGCAGAGCTGTTGCGGCGCGCTATCTGTCATGTCCTCCTGACGAGCTGAAAACACGGCGTAGTGCCAGACGCGAACAGCTGCCGTCTCTGCACGAGGAGTTATTGCTGACTGCGACCGGTTCTGCTCTGACACACCCAACGTGGCTCCAGAGGCCCCTAATCTCTGCCTGGTCTTCAAGTAGATGTGATCTTTTGATTAGGGCTTTAGCTTCTGGAGCACATGCTCACTGACGTGGAGTAAGATCCTGGAGATTAGTGCACCAAAAAAAACCAAACGTGAGACATTGGGTTATTTCATAGCCATATTGCAGAGAATGGTAAGTTCGCCAACTTAAACGATCTGTCAGGTCACTTGTCCCCGCTCTTTGGTACGACCCACAGGAGTATACCAGACCTTTCCCATCATGGTACCAGTAACGAACACTTACTTGTAGTCGAGTATGGAAGTGAAGTCGGGAGTCAAGAACATGGCTGTGGTCTCAACGACTTCTCCAACTTTGCCTACGACGCGCTTCGCTCGACCCCAACTTTGGATGGAACCAGCAGGAATCTCTCACTCTCAAGTACATTGGAAACCCAAAGGTATGATACCGGTCATAACCAAGCGATTAGCGAGGAGCAGTCGTGGTTCAGTTTGATTGAGGCACTAAAACTACTTAAAGCTACAGTGTGTAATATTTAGAAGAACTTATTCACAGAAATTGAATATATTGTCCGTAACCATGTGTTCATATATGGACAATCACAATGTTTTTTGGTCAACTTTGAATGAGTTAAATATAGTTCCATGAGGTGGACCCGACCTCCGTGTGAGTGTCCATGTTTGCTACCTCGTGTTGAATACGGTTGATGAACTAAACGGTTCCAGAATACGTCGCGTTTGCGTTCAATTTTCAGACGCTGCAGGAAACCGGAAATGGAATCAGCGGTGCGCCGCCATAAAGTGTCCCCTGTCGGTTGCTCGGTCGGTTGCAACTTTACCACCAGATGCCGCCAGAAAATTTAAAAAAAAATGACACACTTGGGCTTTAAGTTAAATTTTGAAAAACCTTTTATGGTGCGTCCACACCAAACACGATGAGATACACACCACGTCACTACAAAGACTCGCACACATTTGTTCGTGTGATGCAAGAATCAATTATCGTTGCAAGTAAAGTATTTCGTATTTCGTGCAATGAGATTACATACAAGGTCAATGCAAAGCCAGGGTCACGCGAATAAACACAAAGACACGAAATTCGCCTGATTCGCTTTACTCGCTCAAGTTCAAATATTTCAACTCCAGCGAGTGACAGGATGTCGCCTGGGCCGATCAGCGGTGACATCCTCCCGACGTCACTGACGTCAGCGTCCAACAGAGAGAACGGGTTGTGTTCACTCGTGCAAGTAAGTATAAACGATTCGGCGGCCTGACTCGCGCGGGCAACCTTCGTACACCTTCTCCTGCCCAGATGCATGCTGGGACAGGCTTCGGGCTTCCAGGAAACTGTGCGGTTCAAGCGGTGTAGAAAATGAATGTACGGCTGCTATGTCTGATATTCACTGCTGTCTGATTTTGCAAAAGTGTGTTCTTCCAAATTTTTTGAACAGCATTCACAAATCCGCAGGTTATTTTGAACACACACACACACACACACACACACACACACACACTCGGGCTCACACTTCTTGAGGGCTTCTTAATTAATAATGCCGATTTTCAAAGAATGTGGGACACACTTCACGAGGACTAGACCCACTTCTCCCCGGAGAGTTCCGGAGAAGCAGACAGACTCAAAGAGAAGCCGGGGCACAGGATGATCACGACAATGGGCCACGTGTATAACTTTGCCGGAAACCGTGCGACAACATGGAATATTAACGTAGCAGAGAGACTGTCAGAGGCGGATTAGTGCAGATACAATCTGCCTCAGATACAGAAAACGAGGATTTGAGTACATGCTGTACAAGGCTGATATACGACCCCGGCGTTAATGAAGCGACCTTCTGGCTCTTTGTGATGTTTGTTGAGGCACTGAATGAAAAAATATGAGGGAACCCTCCATTGCATTCCTTTTTTATTTGCAAATATGATTAGAAATGGAGTGTTTAGATGGCGTCTTTGTTTGAAAGAAGTGGATCCCTTTGGTTAAATAAGGTTGAAGAGGCTTTTCAGGAGTCTCAGAGCAGCCGCCGCCTACGGCACTCATCGTTCTGCAGGGTTCATTGAAATGATTTTTTAATCTTTTGTTTATGACAGAAGAGTTTGGACCGCAGTTTGAAAAAGGAAGAAATGTGCATCATTCATCAGAGACTCCAGAAACGTTATCGAACTAATGTTTGGCAAAGACAACGAGCAGCTGAAGGCTGAAAACCAGAAGTTGACATTTTGATGGAAAGTCACTAGATCTATTACAGATTCATCCTCCGGGGAACATGAATGTCACAGTCTTCACGCGCAGAAGGAAGAAGAACAGGTTTGAAATGGGTTTTTCAACAGTTCAGAGAGTGATGCTCACGGATAACGGCCCTGGCACGGACGTGAGTTGTCAGCAGATCAGTCACCGAGTAACTTTTCCTCCTCCAATACTTTAAAGGGGCAGTGAGTGATTTAGGAGAAAGCTTGTTTCTGCACTGGTCAGGGGCTCGAACCCCGCAACCTCGGGTACGGGACATAGGCGCGCTAACCACGAGGCCAAGACCCCGACGGCTAGTCGACCTTGAGGAAATAGATTTTGACAAATAGTGTATTGGATTGAAATCGCTCACTGCCCCTTTAATTCAAACACATTTCTACGCCCCACGCTGTGAACGTATCCAGTATTTGTCAAGGGAAGATTGACATATTTTTTTGAAAATCAAACTACATTATTTTGTGTAACAAAAGTATCTGATGACCCCTCAGGTTTTTGTTTTCTCATTCTTGAGAGTGTGATGACACCGAAACAGACTCCTGAGGGAAACATACATCCGGAACTGAACACAATGTATGACGAGGACTTTTTGAAAAATCGGGCACAGCAAACCTCAGATATCTAATTTCTTCTGTAATGAAGGTTATTCGTTTTTGGAATTGAGAAATGATGACGTATATTTCTGATAGCACCAAGTGTATTTTTCTAATTATAGAATAATAGGGGATTAAAAACTCAAAGAGAGAAAGTCAAACTTCACCTCATTGGGCAGCTGAGTGATCTCAGTGAAATGAAAACAAAGGAGAGGGCGTCGCCATGTGGACACTTTATGAACTGCAGAATGATTCTCAACGTCTCTGACCAAAGTCTGTCACAATTAATCACATGTATATACAAATTAGCCAAATAAAACAATATGTATTTGCACAATTAATCCTCTGAATTTTATCTTGGTGTAATGAGTGAAATTATTTTTTTTAACAGAAGTGATTGAAGAGGTAAAACAGTTTGCCTGAATATGCATGTAACGAAAAGGGAAAACTGCACAAATTATTGGAATAAATTCACATTTTCGTAAATCATACTTTTCATTTAATGGTGTCTTAATTAGTGTCTTATTTTTAGCATTAGTACAATGTGCTATTGATCGTACATCAATTTTATTGCACAGAAAAAACTAAATTCAGCAAAACATGAAAAGCAATTCAGATAAATCACACAACAGTTATTAACAAATATGAAGAAAAAAAGTGAGACGGCTTATTTCGTGTAGGAATGTACAGTAAAAACATGTGAGGCCGTGTTGAATGTAAACATGCAGGTGTTTGCTGGATGTCAACATGTAAATAATATACGCGTGAGATATTCATTTTTTAATATTATGTGCAAAAGTACAAAACAAAACAAGTGAGAAAATGAATCATCATATTTCATGTGTGGATGTAGTCGGGAAATGCTGCTTAACAGTCGCCCCGGTGATTTTTCAAAAACATGCCGTGACCCGGATTCGAACCGGGGTTGCTGCGGCCACAACGCAGAGTACTAACCACTATACGATCACGGCGCGCTATCGTCCGGGACGAGCACTACTCAGGTAGGAACCGAGTCATATGAGTGACAAGTCTGACAGCACCTCTTCATATTCATGATAAAGACAAAGACACACATTGTAGCCGCTGACCTCAACTAACCTTTAATGTGCTTCACTGTCTCGCCACTTTTTACATAATTGTTTTGTGAAATTCAACTGTGAAGCCATGGGGTTATTCCCATTCCATCTGATATGATGCGTTTTTGTCCCTACATTAACAGTAACACCATCATACACATTGAAACATAAATAAACTTTTTTTTTTAAAAAACACTCACCAGAGAAAAGTTGAAGTCCCATCTTTGTCTCTTCTAAATATTTCTACAATGACATGTATCTCTTCAGATATGACTCAAAATGTTACGTTTGAAGAAGAGGCTCCTTTTGACCCGCGCCATGTTGGTTTTTTTCCCAAACAGTCTTAAAATTGGGGGTGTGGTCTGACTGAGAGCTCGGTGCCCACCTACACCTGCAACCACGCACCGATTGGACGGTATACCAGCTGTTAATCACGCACCGATTGGACGGTATACCAGCTGTCAATCAAGCTGTATCCAAGAAGCCATTTTTTTTTTAAAAAGTCGCTCCACAAGGTCATCGCTTCAAAAGATTCTGGACAACAAAAAATGAGAAAGCATTTCAATACAAGCACATTATAATCCCAACCAGCTATCGGACGTTTTTTTTTGTTTTGGTGCTTCTGTCTGTAATGTGCAAATAATCTTTGTCTTCATTTATTTGACATCATAAATGATCTTTTCATTTTAAATATACAATCTCATTTGTGGTACCTTGTAAAAGCCAAGTAAAGGCTTTGTGGCTCAGTAATACAGTAAACTTCCCATTACCCAAAAATGTTGATGCTCTTCTTTCACAAATGTGGGAATAATTGTTAAAATGACGTTAAAATGTACAGTTTTTTATTCAACACAAACAATGGGGATCATTGCTCAGCACCCCTGCTCTGGACTGATTGAACAATTGTAGACTGTAACATTTTCTGCCCCCTGCTGGTTGAGGTGCCATCTCATGATGTCCTGTCGGTTTCTCCTCTGATGGTCAGTGTCTGCTTGATGGAGAGGAAACTGTCAAAGAGGAAGTCAGGCAGGAAGTCGTGCTCTCTCTCTCTCTCTCTCTCTCTCTCTCTCTCTCTCTCTCTCGTCCATTCTCGCAGCCCATGGATGTTTTCTAGGACTTGCTCGCCTGGCGCATACATCTACTGACGTAGAGGTTGTCAAAGTCTGACACTCAGTATTTTGTTTCTTACAGTTTTATTATGATTCAAAGACAAAAGTGAGATGACGGAAACTTTCAAACTCGCCCAACGATTCACACGATAGGAGGAAACGATACAACTTTCCGGCTTTTCCCACCTTCGATCAAACAATCACTGTAATCTGATTTTTTTTTTTACCAGGATTAATATTGGTACAACTTTCTCTTCTCCTCCTGCATTTTACTTCTAGCTTACAATCTCTTGTCTCATGGAACTGATCACAACATGCATGATTTTTCCTGCCGCCTGCGTCCAGCCGGTCACAGCTTGATGTCGCTCAAGCCCAGGTTGTGCCTGCGGGGGCCGGGGCAGGAGCCGGCCGCCGGGGCCGACCTGGGCGAGGCGGGCTTGTCCACCACGGTCCCGAGGGGCTTGGCGGCGGCGGCGACAGGGCCCGGTGCGGCCGAGTGCTCGTGGGGATGCAGGTGTGTGTGGTTGTGGTGTTGATGCCCGGCGTGCCTACTGTCGCCCGACGCCTTGGCCCGCACCTCCTCCTCCGCGGCGTCCTGCAGACGGAGAGCAGAGAGAAAGAGGCGAGTGTCGGGGATGGAACCAACCAACACCACGGGCTGACGACGAAGGTCAGAAGGTCAGACACATTGAGTGGCTCCAGTGTGTGGCGCCTCGTCAGATACCTGCGGTTCGAAGATCTCGCACGTCACGTCCACCGCCTTCCTGTTCATCATTCTCTTGCCGGCGAGGGGCTTGAAGTCAAACTCCTCGTCGGCGCTCATGTGCGAGCCCCGGCAGAGGCCTCTGTGCTGAGAGAACGGACATTCAAAGAGGAGTTGAATGCAGCAGTTGCTGATGCCGAGGCGAGACACGACAGGAGGTTTCGGCGCGATGAATAAGCTTTACGTGGAACGACAGGCGGAATTGTGACACGCATTTTACACTTTCATCTCTGATGAACCCTCAAAGCCGTCGATAATCGATAAAAACCCAACAGGCATCTTAACAGCTACTGTCAATGCATCCCAGGTCAATTTCACATCCGACTCTACTCGTGTTACTTACAGCGAACTGGCAGTCCATCGGCGCGCAGCCGCTCAGCTCACTGGCGTCTGTGGTCCTTGAACACACCGTCTCCACAATGGTGAACTCCACAAAGTAGGACGGACCAACCACCCACTGACACAAAGAAATGATGTGTGTGTGTGTGTGTGTTCACTAACAGTGTAGAGTCTCGATTTCTTATGACATACGCGATTCTTTAAAAAAAATTTAAATTCTACCTGGTAACTGGCTTTCGTAATGTTCTCCAGCGCAAAGTGGTTGGCCAGGCGGCTCTCTTCGTTGAACCGCTGCAGGGAGAGTTTGGCCGTTTCCATGACAATGGGATCGCCCAAACTGTCCGCCGTGGGACAGTCGGGACACTCGCGCACGATGGCGAGATCGGGAACTGCACGCGCACACACACACACACACACACACAGGGGTCAACAGAGGCAAAGTGAATGTTGAAGTGAGGATTTCACCCAGCTATGATGTAATTAGAGCTGCAACAGTTAATCCATTAATCGATAAGTAATCGATTACTAAATGAATCGCCAACTACTTTGATAATCGGTTAATCGGTTCAATTAGTTTCTGTGGAGAAAAAAGTCAAAATTCTCTGATTTCAGCTTCTTAAATATGAATACTTTCTGGTTTCTTGGCTCCTCTATGATATAAATATAAAGATATGAATATATTTGGAGTCGGGGTTTTGGGAAACACGGTCGACATTTTTCACCATTTGATGACATTTTATGGACCAAACAACTAATCGATTAATTGAGAAAATAATCGAAAGATTAATCGATTATGAAAATAATGAAGGGGTTGCAGCCCTAGTTATAATATACCTACGGAGGAATTTCGGGGACGTACAGACAAAGAAATAGGAAAATAGACTCTTCTATAACCAAAACTTTGTGAATGTGTTAATGTGTCATCTAATCAATGAAGAACCAAAAATTCCAGATGAATCTGAGAAACGACTGCAGTGCTGTACCTTCGCGAAGTACGCAGGAGTAGCTCTGAAGTTTGACCTGAGCGTGGGCGTGGGCGGATACCTCACACTCTCCGTACACCTGAAGGACACAAACGCACAGGCGAGGACAAATCTCAGAGGTTCCCCTCGGCTGGAAAACTCCGCTCAAAGGTTAAATCATTTCGTATGCGTGACATTGGCAGAACGTTAAACGAAGCAGGATTTGTGCATAAGTCTTAAAAGAAAAAATCCCTTTCAAAGAGCAGATTGTGTTCCATTCTGATCTTGTGTTGTGGCGTCGAAGAGAGGAAGAGAGTTACGCCACCATGTGGCACCTACCGGAACTTCAGAAATATCTCTGACTTGACACTGTTTCCACGGTTTCCTGCTGGTCACGTGGCATTTGGTCTCCAAGACATCGATGGTCAGTTTGTAGAGCGACCCGTCGTTCACCTGGACACACAGGCAGACGCCGACGTTTTCGTACACGACAGCGGATCGACGCGTAGTACCGCAAGCGCTGTCGCATTGCTCAGGATGAAATATCTCCTTTGAACCCTCTTTGTGTTTTGTGTGTGTGTGTGTGTGTGTGTGGGTCCGTCACCTGGTCCGCGCCGCGAGCGAGGTCGTACAGTCGGTTGAGCGACAGGACGTATCCGCTCGTCCGGTCCCGGTTGACCTGCTCCAGGGCCTCCTCTGCCACTCTCAGTGCCTCGGGGTCGCTGCAGCCGGGGGCCTCTGGCCTGGCTCCCCCCCCTCGCTGCAGCGAAGCCAGACACAGGATCAGCAGGCACACGCTCATCCTCTCGCATCTATCCACGCGCACACGACGACGCAAACAAAGACGGCCGATTCGCTGACGCCTAGTATCCTGGCAGACAGGCTGACGGTCGGGCTAACGCATGCCCTGTCCTGGGAGTCTTCCTTTTTTGCGAGACCTGACACCCAGGGGTTTCTTCCTCCCACCCCCAGACAGGGTTTGGACACACACATGTGAGGATGGGGTATGGTGGACCTTGGCCTCTCGCCGACAGGACGAGCAAACAACATCTATCTGCTGCTCTGTTGGCCAATGGCTGGGTCAAAGTACGCCGGGGGAGCAGGGAGCTCATCGATTACAGTGCAGCTCAGATAGAGAGTGAAACAATCTTTACGGTGTCATCCAGGCTAAAACCAGCATTAAAATTAAGGCCAAATAGTATTTTCGGCCACTTTTCATTCACACACTCAGGCAACGGAGACTAACAATTAGGGATGGTGTGCAAAAATCCTCTCTTTTTTTTGTGGGTTTCATTTGTTTTGAATTGATATGGATGCCTCTTACTTCTCATTGGCTCTGACTGTGAAAGCACGGATTCTTGATTTTTTTTCTTCTTCCCATTTTTTTGCAAACTGAGCGCGATGTCTGGATTGTGTTCGCGGGGGCGACGGGACAAAGATAGGAGCCGCTTGCTGAGCGCGGCGTAAAGACAAAGATACAAATAAATCAACAAAAAAAGATAGTGTACACACACACACACACACACACACACACACAGATAGTGTAGTGAGGTGGTGGGTAGGCAGCGCAAACTGATGTTGAACTGCTGGTTTGTTGGATTTGCTGTAACCGCAGTTCAGCGGCTCTTGGAAATGTTTGGTGATACAGGCTTGATATGAACTGCCATATACATGATAGCTGAAACACGCGAGTGTCAAACCCGTGGTGTCCAATGACGTTCGATGGACGTTCACCCCCTGGGTGGTGCTTGACCGATTTAAATGGCAACATGGCGACCCTCATTTAAATGGTGGACTGCTACTAGCTGGTATGCTACCTGTTAGCTAAGCCACAATAGCTGAACCGTTAGCTAGTTTCTCCCCGTTTCCTCTCTGCTCGCTGCCCCTCTGGCGTCTTCTCTTCGTTCTCTCACCATAAAGATCTTCATTTTCCAAACTCGTTAGCTCGTTGGCCTAGCTTGGTCGTCGCAAGTCCAGACGTTAAACTACCAAAAGATGTGTTTGCGCCATATCGACCTCCGTCTCCCGACGGTCAATCGCTTTCGCACTGGAGGAGGTTTGCATAAACGCGAGTGGGGCGACAAAGCTAATATGCTAACATGGATCCCTCCATTTTGTGCCCTCCGACCCGTCAAAGGTCGGCAACGCAGAGACGCCGCGGCCGTCGTCACACTTCACGTTGAACTCCGAAGGATTTAGCGGCAACATGAGTTTCGTTCCGGCGGATGCGAGGATCCTATGTTGGTGGAGCTTTAATATTTTTTACAGCATTCAGATAGATATGTAAATTTGGTCTTGTGCTTTGTGAATTCGGATCTGGGTCAAGATCAATCGGTTTCTAGTTCTTTATCTCGAGCGTATTCAGTGCTCCGATTCTTTTTAAGCTGTTTAAAATATATTTATATTCATATTTATTTATTATTTTAATTATATTTATTTATTTATTTTATTTTTGTATATGATCAGGATTCTTTTTTTACAGCAGACATTTTCATGCTTTTTTGTTGTTGTTGTTGTGCTTGTTCGACATTACCACAAGCTTCAATAGCATCAATAACAGCAGCGAGAGGAAACACAGGGAGAATCGAATTGTGGCGACGTTAAATCCACACAAGATGGATGTCCATGGCATTTGTGGCATCATTTATTCATTTTTTTTTGTTAGCGCAGATAATGTAGAAACGCGGTTTGCGATGGTCACAATGTGAACAATGTCACTAGCGTTAAACAGAAGAACATACGGGCTCTGGAGTTTATTTCATTCTTTTATTCTTTATGACAATCAACAGAGAAAATGTGGAATGAAAAAACGTTGATCTTTTTTCCCCCGAATGCGCTCAGCCTTTATTGGACGGTCGTGTGAAGTGAAGAGAGACAGGAAAAGGTCAACATGTTATTTGCCTTTTCCTGTCTGTACTACGCTCCAGTTTGTGTCTTTGTGTGCAGATTCATTCAGTTTCTAATTTAGTTATGCAGTTCCCTTGAAGCGGGGGTCCTCGGCGAAGAGTTTGTCCACCAGGGTGGGTTCCACCACTGGGGCGGCGGTGCACTGGGCTGAGACTGAGGTGGGGAAGGCCCGGATGGTGGGCTCCATCTCTCCGGGGATCTCGGGGTCCAGCTTGGCGGGCAGAGTGACTGCGACCTCGGGGACTTCGGGGAAGAAAGGCAGAGTCGTGGGCTGGTCGACGGTGGGCAACATGGTCACCTTGCCCTCCGGGTGGTCGTGGTACTCCTTCTCGTGCTCGTGGTCGTGGTGGTGGTGGTGGTGCTCGTGCTGGTGCAGGTGAGGATGCTTGTGGTCGTGGTCCAGGGCGAGCTCGTGGTCGTGCTCGTGGGTGTGGCTGCCGTCGGCGTGCTTGTAGCCGTGGTGGTGGTTTGGCGCGTCGTCGCTGTGGTTGTGCGCCTTGGCGTGGTGGGCGTGCACGTGGTCGTGGCCGTGGCCGTGGTCGTGGGTGTGGTCGTGGGCGTGCCTGTGCGCGCTGCCGGCGTCGTGGTCGTGCGAGTGGTGGTGCTCGGCGTCGGCGTCGTTGTCGTGAGTGTGGGTGTGGGGACCGTGAACGTGGCCCTTGGTGTGGTCGTTGGCGTGGTCGTGTGTGTGCGCGCCATCGGCGGCGTGCGCGTGGTCATGCGCGTGGTCGTGCTTGTCGTCGGCGGCGGCGGCGGCGGCGTGTGTGTGCGTGTCGTTGTGGCTGTGGTCGGTCTCTTCGGCCTTCAGGTGCAGTTTCTTCTCTCTGTCAGCGGCCTGGAGAACACAAAAAGGGCAAATTGATGGGACGTGGTCGATCATTCGGGTAAATTGGTCGGATGCAACGTAAGCATGTAAGTATTGTTGGTTTTAAACCATAAAGGCATAACATTAACTTAATCTCCAGACATTCCAAAAGAACAGAAACAATTGGGGTGGGGCTTCCAGCATTTATTATTTCAGCCGCCATTTTGAAAAAAGAAAATCTGTTGCTGCATTTTCAATACGCTCTGCGACCACCAGGGCTCGTCTCGCCTCCAGTTTACTTTCTCCACGGATACACAAATGTCCCTCCTCTTATATTGTGTCATCTTCGTTGTCCTTGGTACTTTCGGTCAGAGCGCAGTGACATTTCATCGTCGCTATCATAGAATTCTCATAACTTTTAGACTTAAAAATCATTCACAAATGTTTTCATTTGCTTTCACCATCCTGTTATTCTCACTTTCATGTCCTTTAGGGTTAGGGTTTCAGAGTGTCATTACAAGCAATACGGAGTAAGCCAGCGGGACGTCGCTGGCTCAGTTAGTGGGACTCACCTCCGGCTCATAGATGTCGCACTCCACGTCGGTCATGGCGTCACCGACGGGAGGGTGGACATGGGATGCCTTGCAGAAACCCTTGTGCTGGGGAGAGAACAAGACAAACCAATAAGAGCGAGGTATTGCATCAAAGTTATCCTTGTCCAAAGCTCGACACAATTTTGAACTTAGCTTCGTTGAATCAAAAACATGCTACGTGGTGTTTTGTCGCAGCATAGCAAAGACTGTATGTAAAGACGGACAGTTCCCCAAAAGTGAAGCCAAAATATCTGCATCGCCCCCTGGTGGCTGGCTGTAGTATAGGTCATAAACCCCGCCTCCTCCATGTTAGCAGATGGGACAAAAAATCGACCGAGATGGACAACGTGGACGAGAAAAAACCCCAGAAACAAACGCCAATCCGTCGCGACTCACCGTGAACTCGCAGTCCAGGAGGGGGCACTTCTCCGCCGTCGCCTCCTTCGCTCCGTTGGCGCAGGTGGTCTCCTGGACGGTGTACTCGACGTTGTAGAACGTGGACATGCCCATCTGGACGCACACAAGGAGCGGAGGAAAGAAAAAGGATCTTTGGTCAGGAGTCGACTGACGTAACCGGCATAAACCCACGATTACTACGGCCACAAACTGTATGAATTGCATTTATCCACACGCCATCAACTCCCCAAGGGGAGTTCCTCTACCCCGACGACACCACCCTCCGTAGCGGAACGCTTCAGGCTATGTAGGGACGTAGCAGACGGGAGGGCGCAGTACATGTTAAAGCGTGACATCTCACCGAGGCGGTGGCGCGGGTGACATTGAGCAGAGCGAAACGCTTGGCCAGCCCGCTCTCCTTGTTGAACTTCTCCAGCGACGCGGCGACGGTCTTCTGGACCTCGACGTCGTCGTGGCCGATCAGGGTCGGACAGTCGGGACACAACTCGACCAGCCTGGCCGAAGGAACTTGGCCCAGAGAGAGAGAGAGAGAGAGAGAGAGAGAGAGAGAGAGACAGGAAATATAACTGTGTCATTACAGTTGTATTTTTATATGTAACAAAAAAATTAATCTTTTAATTTCTTTTAAAGAGTCAAACAGGTCGAGGAGAAAAAAGACCATCATAGTCTAGAAAAACTTGTGTTCCGCCAATGAAGAGAAAATGTAAAGTTCTTGTATATACTTATATTATTATTATAATAATATTTTTTTTATCTCACCTGGTCGGATCACACAGTCGTATTTGTACAGACGCACCACTCGGTTCACCCTGCTGATGTAGATGGCAGTCTTGCACTGTCCATACACCTGCAAAGACAAACACAGTACCATATTTGCACATGTACTCAACACATAAACCTCGTATCTGTTTGTGTTGCAGATAAACTGAATGTGGACTAAAGGCGTCGACATGTTCCCTCGTGTGTGTGTGTGTTTGTGTGTGTGTGTGTGTGTGCATGAAAAAGTGTGAGTGTGTGTGTGTGTGTGTGTGTGTGTGTGGGTGCATGACAAAGTGTGTGTGTATGTGTGTGTGTGTGTGCATGACAAAGTGTGAGTGTGTGTGTGTGTGTGTGTGTGTGTGCATGACAAAGTGTGAGTGTGTGTGTGTGTGTGTGTGTATGTGAGTGTGTGTGTGTGTGTGTGTGTGTGTGTGTGTGTGTGTGTGTGTGTGTGTGTGTGTGTGTGTGTGTGTGTGTGTGTATGTGAGTGTGTGTGTGTGTGTGTGTGTGTGTGTGTGTATGTGTGTGTGTGTGTGTGTGTGTGTGTGTGTGTGTGTGTATGTGAGTGTGTGTGTGTGTGTGTGTGTGTGTGTGTGTGTGTGTGTGTGTTTTCTGACCGGTGTGTCGTGGGTGGGACGAGCCTCACACGTCTTCTTGTCGCCCCTGTTGAGAACGCTGCAGTTGGTCTCCACAACGTCCAAGGTCAGGTAGAAGACCACGCCATTGTCTCCCTGTCACACACATGCAGATGTTTACACACATTATTCATTTACCGGAGCAAAAGTAATAGACAGTCGTCGACATCCCTGAAGGAAACTGGCGACGGGACCCTGACGAAAGTTTTTTCCACTGTCAGCTATGAATATTTCCATGGCAACCGTTAATCCCGCCAATAATCCCACGGTATCTCCTGCTCTTCCACACAGTTGAAATGAATCTGTCTTCATTGATAACGCTGTTATCTGAAAAGTCTGATTACACTCAAAGCTGAAACATAATCCATTGACTCTTATCACCCGGGTCTTGGAGGTGATGAGATTCCTGGGACGACGCGCGAGACTGAATCCTGAGCTGAGCATCACATTTACTCGCCGACCTTAAATCACGTCTTAAATGTTTTTTAATGTATCGCTGGTTATTTAAATTTTTTCCAGCCTCCCCGATGCTTTCTCCTGTTTGACCTACCCGTTGCTGTAATAAAATACAAACTACACTCGGACGTTTGAGGTTCGGTCATTAGAAAAAAAGAAGATTGAAGATTGAATTAAATGGTATTAATTTCACCTGGAAGTTTTTGCCCTTCTGTACTCACTCGTTCTAATAATCTTTTACTCATCAACCTCATTGCAGAAATGCAATAATGCAAAAGGTATGAACGAATCCCAGGCCATGATATCAGACGGGGGTTGTTTGTTTTTAGACATGTGGGTTGCAGATCATGTCCTCATGTGTCCTCCCACTCATCCAAAGATTAAACTCTATATTTACTGTATTACCCAACCGTCCGCCTCCTGGCTCACCTCCGACACCCACGCCCTTTTCAGACGAGCGTGACGTCCGTTATTTCTGATCATTTCTGAAATAGTTGTAATAATTATTATTATTTTCTGTAGGTCTGCTCTTTTATAATCACTGCTGAAGGCTTTCCTGCTTTTCACTTGTATTATATCAAAAGGAAATTCTCGCCTCACTTTTTTTTCTGGTACGGCTCGGTGGGTTACACCACTGCTTTTGGTACGGAGGACATGAGGTTCGATTCCTGGTCAGGATTTCGGAAATTAGGGAAAAAATTATAATTTGTCATATTTTGTTTGTTTTAATTTCTAAATAATTTTTTTTTGTGGTTTTGTTCTTAGTGCTAACTGGGTTAGCATCAGCTGATTATTGCTAGTCGCTTTGAACAAAAGTGTTACAGTAATTTTTTCCAAATGCAATTTTTTTTTTTTTTTGGGGGGGGGTAACTCTAATTTTGGGGTATTCGTCGTGATTTTAAATCTTTTTTTTAAATCCACTTTGAATTGCGCTGCTGTTGAAATGTGCCATACATATAATCTTGCCGTACTTCATCAAAGAAATGCAAAGTGTTTGTTTTTTGTCAAATTAATTTGGTGATCATCAAACTGAATGGCCCTTTTTTTAAAAAAATTTTTTTTTTTAACTTGAATCATTTTCTCCTTCTTCCAACAAACTGGAGGTTTGGATCTAGAGCTAGAACACACAGAGAAAACAAAGACAAAGTAATTCCCCCTGAAATAACTCAGGGTGGGTGTGTGCGGTCGGACTCACATTCTTTGCCGTGTGCACGTTGGACAGGCGGTGCAGGCTGAAGACGTAGCCCTCCTTCCGGTCCTGGTTGATCTTGGTGAGGGCCAGCCCGGCGGCGGCCTTCGCCGACGCGTCGTCACACGACCCCTGCTCCAGGCCGGCCTGCTCCACCGGCGCGCCGCGGACGTGCGCACACCCCAACGCCAGCAGCAGCGACAGCAACACACGGTGCTTCATGGTAAAGACCTGGGAGACGAGGAGAGATGTCCCGAGAGGGAGAGGGTGACCTCTTATACCCTGCTACTGTGAGAGCCCCCCCCCCTCACTCACACACACACACACACACACACACACACACACACCCCTCTCTCATGTCACCTCAGGTAAATATGACCATTGACCCCCGCCCACACCGCCTCCCAAAAACACACAATCCTTTTCAAAAAAGCGCTGCATCCACTGATCTATCTGCCAACCCGGTCGGTCGGGCTACTGTACAGACTTGCATCATGGGGCTTATCAGCTGGGAGATAACCAGCCCTGCAGTCGCAGTGATCAATCAGTGATCAGTCTGTGGTCGGGGGCCAGAAATCGCTTCCATCCACTCGGGCGCCCACTTTGATTTAATCCCGGACTCGGCCACTTGGACACTATTGTTATGATCTGTGACTTAAACAATGGTGTCGAATTTTGGACGGCGGTTCAAACAAACTCTTCCTCGTCAGGTGAGCCGACGCCTCCGGGGTAAATGAAAATCCATGATTGTATCACGGTGGGGGATGAGAGGAATGTTGCGAGTCACCGCAGACGCTCCATTGACCGGTGCATTCCTGTGGGTTTAAAAGGGGACGTTTTATATACTGTGTATGTACATATTTTGTTGTCGTATTGTGTGATACAGTGATGACATCGCGGGTGTACACAAGTACAGGGACATTTAAACAACCAAAAAGCGACCAGAGACCAAAAGAGGAGTACAAACAAACACAACCTGTAACATAGGCAAAGCTGTACATGCTGATGGGTGTGTGTGTGTGTGTGTGTGTGAGAGAGAGAGAGATCGGAGTGGTGTGTGAGGGTCAATGGGGCGTTCAAATGGGATAAGTGGTAAGGGAGGAATCGAGCAGAAGAATAAATAAATTCATAAAAAAGGCTAAATTAATTAATAAATACAAATAACTAACTGTAGATTGCAGGTGTGTGCATGGGTAGATTTCGGGGGGGGGGGGGGGTAGTTCCAACCATCGAGGGAGCAGGCCCCAAGCCTTGGTCTGGTGAAATTTTCAGATTTCCATTTCATAACAATCTCATTGGAAATCCCTCAGTCAGGTTTAAAGGAGGTGAACGTCAGTCGCGGCCACATGCACGGACTCGTAACCCTGCGCACGCACGCACGCACGCACGCACGCACGCACGCTACGAATCCCAGTTCATTCTACCTGACGTCAACTGATGACTGAAAAAATGTTTCCCCATTTGACTCTTTAAAGATTTGACCACAGTCATAATAAGAATAGTTTGCAGGACGATAAGAGTGTTTTTTTTTGCGAGTGATTGCGCATCGTTCAACTCGCGCGCACCGTCCGCTGGAGGCCGTGGATGTGAATTAGGGCACGAACTGTGAGGAATATCCCTGAACTTTTACCTGAATCCACTTCTGAAGTCTGTACTTGCGGTGGAGAGATGCTTCTTCTTTTTTTTTTTTGCAGCTGCAGCAGGTTCAACAGTGACACACGCCGACCTTTGTCATGGCGAGATAGACGATCCATGGAAACGCCAGGCTGGAAATCGATAGTTTCTTGGTTTTGGGCTACTGGTTTTGCAACTTCTGTCAGGTACACTTGCGTAAGAGCAGTCGGGACGTGAGGGCCTCTCACAGACCCCGATCTGAATGAGGTGCCTTTAAAACTGAACGCTCAGATTCTCCGGCAGGACGGATAAGGATCACGGTGAGGGTTAATAATGTGCGCGTGTGCGTCTTTGAGGGTGAAACCGTGAAATGATAGATAGATAGATAGATAGATAGATACTTACTTTATTGATCCCAAGCTGGGAAAATTCCGGTGTTGCAACAGCAGGTATCACACAACACACCTTACAAAATATACACTAACAGCAAAAAACAAATGTACGAATTGCAAAAAAAAAATTACAAAACCAAAATGTTTTGTTAGTTTTGCTAATCAGAATAATACTTTAAAGCTAAAGGTTACATGTGTGTATATATATATATATATTTATATATTTATTCAGTCAACCGTGCTGCAAACAGCATGCACGGCTATGCCAATGATGCTAGCCATGCTAACTAGCCGCTAGCCGCCGTGAAGGTCAGCCGAGAGCGTCTCACGTGGAGGCTCACGCACTTGGCAGCAGCACCGAGCCGTGGACGAGATGTGACCGATCCCTTTGACCAGTTTGCACAACAGCCGGCTGGATTTGTTTTTCGTTGGCTCATCTTTGGCAGGCCGGGGCAGTCGAAAGGCCGTTTCGGCGTCATAGTCGCGGAAATTTGGGTTCTGGCCGAAAGACGCCCAAGGTGAATACAGAACACACTCAGACAGAGGCCGAGTGTTACTATGGAGACAGCCATTCTGTATGTGAGATGACGGCGTTATCCTGAGAGACATAAACACACACACAGCGACCGGAGATAGGCATGCACTGACCACTTGTTGATCCGCGTAACGGTACAGAAACCTCCTGAATATATTGAGCTCGTTGTAATAACGACTTCTGCTTCAGACATCAACGCTCTCCGTCTTCCCGAGTCGGCGTCAACTCCATCAATTTTTTTCCCATTACAGGGGGGAGGTGGGACCGACGAAGCATTTGTTCGCGTCTGGTAAATATCGTATTTTATGTGCAGATACTTTTTTTTTTTTTTACTGAAATGCTTCCTAACCATTTGTCTCAGTACAACATGATGTTTTCATGTTGAAAAAAATCAGACACGACTCAAGCTCATGCTGTGTGTCCAAAATGTTTTCAACCTTTTAAAAAATTGTAATCAAAAAAAGCTGTATTTTTGCTTGAAATGTTGCAATTATGTTCCGCCGCAACTGCAAATGTGTTTGTGTGGACAGTGAGGATCGAGTGACGCTGGACCCTGGGGTGACAACAACCCAACACAACGTGAGTTAAGGGTTTTAAGTCATCGGAGGTAAAGCTGACGTACTGTACCTACTGTACATGACCTGGACACTGAGAGTCGGGATCACAACATATTTCCTTGACAGTTTCTCTCTGTGTTGAATGCATGATGGGAAAAAAAACTATTATAAAGTAACAACTTATTGCATAGGAGGTGAACGGTGTTGCATCATCAAATATTGTTTGTGTGCATTTCATCTTTTTTTAAATAATCCCTAAGTCTATACCTGGTTGACGCAGTGGAGTAGAGCTGCTCCTGATAATGCAAACACGTCACAACGCGTCACAACGCGTCACAACTGCAGAGCAAAGGTGGAAATGTAAAAAGGGGGCGTGTTTAACCCCGAACAGGTCGGGGGGTTATGTATAACAATCAATATGGCTTTTCAGAAAATGTATGACTTGGACTATGACCACATGTGTATGTCGAGTTAATAACTGTATATGTATATATTGTATAATGTTGACACTCTATGACGGAGTGCATAGAGATAAGGTTGAAAATAAGCCAGGCGGTCGTTTCAGTTCCTGGAATTATTCTGTCAGTTCTCAGAGATTTAGTGTAACTGTGGTCTCATGTCAGACACAAGGTGGTGCTACAGTGCAACACAACGTCAGGCTGCAAACAGAACTCCCACATAAAACGTGTTTACAAGTCTGAGGAACAGCTACAGCAACAGACGTCCTATCGGTTTTCACTGAATTCAGATTACAGAAAATAACTCCGGTTATATGACCGTGATGTATGTACAGACATTAACACTCACCCATTCAGAACGTCCACACATCTCTGACTTCCCACGGTCAGTTGATCCGCAGTTGTGTCATAATCGGCTGACGGGGACCAGTGCAGGAGCGAAAGACGGAGGTTGAGGGGAAGATGAGGAGCAACTGTGCCACGATTTATCTCACTTCACACCCAGGTCTCGCTGCTCCCGGCGGGAATATGTAGAAGAAACAACACTGTCTGTGTGTCACAGTGTGGACAGTGTTAAGTCTCACTTGTTATGGTTTTTTGACAACCTGCATTTGGATCCCCCCCCCCCCCCCCCCCCCCAGTAGAGAACGAGCACATAGGTCGCCTGTGCATGCATAGCTGTTAGGTGGCCTCTAGGGGCAGTAGAGTACTTATAGCAGGAGTTATAGAGAGTTACAACAGGTGACGTAATATTGAGTGACAAAGTCCTCGTTCGGAGGTCGTGGGGTTGAATGTTAGACTGGACGTGTTCTCTGGAATCCCCAGCAGAGGGCGACTCCACTGGGTGCTTCGATAGACGTATACGAGAGAACGACTTGATGTATAACGTCAGTAAGCATTTCCGCCGAGGAGTTTATGGTTCAATCTCTTTAGTTTCAAGTTTTCTTCAATACAACATGACGACACGGAGTCGAATGGACGATAAAGCGTCGTATACGCTGGAGCGGGGCCACGGCGTGACTGACGGCTGCTACTGACCAATCGGGGACATTATAAATCTGGGAGGAATCTGAGAGTCATTTTCTCGGGACGCGCCGCAAAACACTATGCGCTCTGACATGATCGTCGGTGGCGAGGAGGTTCCCCTTTTCTCTCTCTGCATCGCATAAAACCCTGACATTAGTTATTATTACACATCATCATCATCATCATCGTCGTCATCATCGTCATCCCCAGCGGTCCAGCTGGGGCCTGTGGCTGTGACACGACCGTCCGCCGGTCACACCGCGGCAGCAGGAAACACTTACAGCGGTGGAAACTGTGGGCCGACTGTGGCGCTCGCTGTTCATGTGCCATAGCCGCAGACGTAATGGTATTCGCAGGAAGATAATGTGAGTGTGTTTACGTCGGCGTGCAAACCACATTTTACAGTAGCGGCTCCCCAGCGGCTCCCCCCCCCCATTAAATCGTGACACTCGGGTCAAGCACGTGCGGCTCGACGGTTGTTCTCGGGAGCACTTTCCCAGTTTCGAATTGGCTCCGTCGAGTGGTTCTTTTGACTTTTCGAATTGCGGGTGAGAAGAGATGCGGTGAACGGACTTTTCGGGGAGGCCTCGTCGAAACACCGATCTCTGTTGGTCCAGCGAAGGACGACAAGTCGTCGTCACTGAAAGACGGGTTATTTTGTCAAAGCGGACGAGGTGATGAGGTTCACAGTCTTTCATTTGGTCAAGTGCACGTGGGGCACGTCGTAGTTGCTCTTGTTTTTTTTTACCTCGTGAGTCTCTGCGAGCTTTAGAATATGAATGTGTCATCATGGGAAAATGATAGTGCGCTGCATTTATACTCAAAGCCTTTCACAAGGTTTTCTTCATTCGACTGTTTAACACGTTCATTCGTGCAGCGCCCCACCGGTGGTGAAGCATCGGGAGCAGTCTTTTATTCCGGGACAAGGATGGAACCACCATGGCAGTGGATTTCAGTGCTTTGACAGACGTTGTCATCGCGTTAGCGTCTCAACCACCCAACAAGCGGTCACGAACCTTTGCAGGTGTGTACCTGACATAAGAATGTCGGGTGTTGAAGGTAAGGTGTAATCTGTGTTGCCTTTGCAGGGCAGGATGAGAAAGTGTAGATCACAATAAATAATACATACAAGTGGAAAAACAAGCCATGTCGGTTTAAAATCAAGTTAATAGCGTCCAATGCAGGTACAGTATGGTTCAAAGTGTCAGTTAATTCAAGATAAAGATAACCTGACTACCGAGAACTCATGAGTCGGAATGCCGGCATGTTGACGGGCGCTACGGCCGTCGGTAGTTTGAATTCTTCTCGATTTTTATTGACCTTCCCTTTCGCCTATTGTGAAATTTTCCAAAATATGACAACATTTAAATGGGGCATTAAGAGATTCTAACAGCAATTCACGTTTTGGATAAAAATCAGCAAATTGTTTCCTCACGGCCCGCCAGCTGCCAGTTCTGTGTGCCGGATGGATTTTTTTCCGGCTCAGCTCTGAAAATCGAAACCCCCCAAAATAATGCTAGCGAATGATGCTACGCTGTTTTGGCCTCGCGGTCAGATCGTCCGTCTCCCATATACAGTATGTCTCCCATGTTTTTTTTCTATACTTTAAGAGAAAGTTGTAAACGGCAGCATCTTAGCCTTGCAGCAGCTGTCGAGGACGGGTGAGGCATCGAGACAAATCGAAAGGTTAAAGTTTGCCCGCGTGTCACCCGGTCTCTCACAGGGGTCAGTGTGGCCCCACAGCAAACTCATTCACTCAGCACCAAGCACATGAACCTGACACCGATTCAAGCAAAAAAAAAAGGAAAAAAGAAGCCCACACACACACAGTCCGGTGACTCATCCATCACTGCCCCCCCCCCCCCCCCCCCCCCACGTCTGATCAAGGCAGCGAATGTGGCCGTTCTGATAGTGATCTGGACCTGCGTGCTGCTCCACACGTAGCCTCATCACAGCTCATTATGAAGCCGCCAGACGACGGACTGTGAACAATCACCGTCTCTCTTCCCCTGCGGCGGCGGCGGCGGCGGCAGCAGCACCGGCTCTGTGCTACACGGGTCATTTAGCCCAAAGCTGGAAAAGTCTTACTTCTTTGTTTGGGTTCGTTATGCTAATCGCCACGGCCCGGCGCAAACGATGAAAGCCGTCTTCGTGGTTACACAACACTTTTTCTTTCTTCATTTTTTTAAACTGGAGTTCAAACATCATCGCCGCCAACTGGGGGAAACAAGAGGAGTAAAACACGACTAAGAAAAAGCCAGAAGACATTTTTCGGTGAGCAACACGCAACATCAACCTCGGTGAGGGGAACCAAAGACGGGAAGATGACCCAACGAGGGGCGGAGAAGGGCAAAACACAAGGGACCACAGGAAAGTAGCCAAACAGAAAAGTGAAATGACCAGAAAAAAACATAACATGAAATCAGAAGTCCAACGAGGAACGAGGAAAAGTTCACAAGAATTATCAAAAAGTCCACAGGAGGTAGTTAAAGTCCCAGGGTGTAATTTTTGTAATTTTCTGCCGGCATCTGCTGGTAAAGTTGCAAACCGCACCCGACAGGGGACACTTTATGGTGGCGCACCGCTCGTTCCGTTTACGTTTCCTGTCAGGCTGCGACGTACTCTGGACGGTTTTCTGCAACAACCGTATTCAAAACACGACGTTGCAGACATGGAGACTCACACGGAGGTCGGGTCCACCTCATGTTTCTACACTTCACTCATTCAAAGATGACGAAAAAAACGTCGTGAACATACATATATGAACACATGGTTATGGTATGGTACGTTCAATTTCTGTGAATAAGTTCTTCTAAACATCACACCCTGTAGCTTTAATGTCACACCGAGGGGCAGAATGACGATACTGACCGACAGCGGTGTTGCGTCAGATCGTTACCGAGGTGATGCACCTGAATGGGAAAGTGCATCGCTCACGACGTCGGATCGTCTCAGATGAGTCATCGCGGCAAAATCCTGCTTAAAAACAAACCCGGGTGAGATTTATTGTGTGGGGACGACACACACGCTTAATTAACGTTACGGTTGCTGGATGACGATCAAGTGGGTCGGGTCCAGCTAGGGTTTGATTTTGTTCCAGCACCGAGGACTCGTGGCCTCATGGTTCTACTAGTGCGGTCTGCACTCTTTATTCCTGTTATTATCTATGACATGCAGAGTATAATCTCTCTGACCTCTGTGAATCTTTCAACATCCATTTTTTGTTCATGCTTGCGTCAAGCGCGAATGGATGTTTCCACTATTTCCATGACAATGAAGTATTCTCTTAATTTTCTGTTCCTCTCATGCATTTAATTAATCAGATTGTGCCAGTGTTGTCAGGTGGAGTTTTAAGGTGTTTGTTGTGTACGTCCCTGTGTGTAACCAGGTTCATTCACTCACCAGCCTGCTCTGATCATTAATCACCCTCATTCTTCCTCAAACACTTTCTTCTTCCTCGCATGAACACATCGTACACACAATTAGCCATTCGTTATCCCCGAGAGGGTAAAAGGTGTCGAGTGGGAAAAATTCATTGACCGTGTTGTCATGGTTTGAGGCGTCACCCTGATGACAAAGTGCAGCCCGCTCCGCTGCACTGACCCGGTGAGCCATAAATAAGAGGCCCGACCCGGGCTAAATGGATCTCACTGTGTTATTACCAATAAATTTCAGCTCAGGTTAAGGACAGGAGGTTAAATTTGACTATAAATAGCGTTTAATGAATGTGAACCGGTCGACGCTGACAGCTGCTTTGGTAAATGTCACAGTCAAAGAAAGATTTAAAGTTTTAAAAAAAAAGGGATAGTGATGTCAGAGTTTAACATCTACGGAAGAGTATTAGGGCCAGGCAAGAGACAGAAAAATAATCAGGGGGAAGATTTTTTAAAATTTAATTAACATTTAGAGAATAAAGTCGAAATGTTTAGAATAAAGTTGAAATACAACTTTGAGAAGAAAATACGAAATGTTGAGTATAAAGTCGAAATGCGGAGAATAAAGTTGAAATGTCGAGTATAAAGACAAAATGTTGAGATTAAAGTAAAAATGTCGAGAATAAAGTTGAAATACAACTTTGGAGGAGAAAATACAAAATGTAGAGATAAAATTTGAATGTGGAGAACGTTAACTAACGTTAGCTTCGCTACGCTAGCTTCGCTAACTGCACGCCTCTCAAAATTCACTAACGGTTGTTTGCAATTGAACATCATCGTGTCAGGACACACGTGGACGTTCACGTGCAAACACCCGACGTCACCGAATCTTTTATTCCAGATTCAGAATGTCAATAATAATATCACAACTTTACAACCTGGTTAGCAGCTAGCGTTAGCTTGGCAAAATGGCTAACAGAACATCAATATCCCGTCGTTTGGTGCTGATGAAAAGTGCTTCAACATTTCGACTTCATTCTCAAAAATACAAGATAAAAAAAAATCTTTCTCCTTTCATTTTTTTTCTCATGCCTGGCTTTAATACTTTTAATATCCACATCATGTCTGACAGATTTAAGGAGGCCGTTTCACCGCATGTGGTTCATGTGTGGGTCCGTATCCGTTACTCTGACGCGGCCTCGACTCCTCGTGACCTGCAAAGATTTGTGATTTGTCACATTTACAACTGTTTTTTGTTTTTGTTTTAACTTTGATGACTGTTGCCTTCCCGTAACCAACCTGTTGCTTAAAAATAACCTGCGTCGCCAGCGGTCCCAGTTTAGCTGATTTTTGTTTTGGTCTAAACAGAACTCGTGGGAACCCGTGGCGGTGTTTTGCTTTGGAAACAAAAGCCGACGAAAAGAACAAAACGGAAGTGTTCCGAATCTTAAGGGGGAAGATTTTTCCTTCTACTGACCTCAGGACTTTAAAACTGGGAAATTCCGGTTCAATGGAGCCGGTGTGTGTCGTACACGTGTGGAAGTATCTTAAAATGAAATCAATCGAATTAAATCTTTCTGTTTGCTCAATGACTGAATTCTAAAACGTCATGAAGTTGTGTTAAAGCTACAGTGTGTAATATTTAGAAGAACTTTTTGACAGAAATTGAATACATTGTCCATAACTGTGTGTTCATATGTGTACAATGAAGATGTTTTTTTGTCAACTGTGAATGAGTTAAATATAGTATACGTAAAGTGTCCCCTGTCGTTCGCTCAGTTGGTTGCGGTTTGCCTCTTTACCACCAGACGCCGACAGAAAATTAAAACTGAGCGAACTCTGTTTGCTGATGAAGACTGTGCGGTAGAGTTGAAAGCTGACGGAGAACATAGAGTAAGTGGTGCTTGAGTTGGATATTTTGTTTCATGTGTGTTTGTTTTAGGATTCGATTCTTCATTACTGTTATTATTGTCCGGACACACACACGGAGGAATGATCCATCTGAACTCTCGGCGGATGTTTGCAGATTCAGTTTATGAATATATATTTTTTAACATATGTAAAATAAAGCACATGCCTATGAAAGTTCCTTGTTGAACTGTGTAAAACACAGCATCATTCCCCAAAGGCTCAAACCACCATCATGACCTCGCTATTATTGTTATCATTTCTTTTTGATTTAATTGGCCACAGTTTGAATTCAGCTTTCCTTTGAAGGGAACCGTTGGCAGCTCTCCAAAGCTTTTCGAATACCTACATGTGTCGGCCGCAAATCACAAAGGCACGTTTTCTGCTTCAGCTGCTTCCGGATCAGTTAGAGAGGGAGAAGAAAGAAAGTCTGAGCTGGTTGTTAGGCATCGAACCAAAGGAAGCGTGTTCAGAGATACAGATTTGGATATGAGCTCGTGTGTACATGAGACGCCAGGAGACACGGAGGAGGAGGTCGTGCTCATAATTCATGCATTTATCATAAAGTTATCACCCGGACTTTGAAATGAAATCTTCCTGCTCGTGGCTTAATCCCATTTATTTCATTTCTCGTGGAGCAAAAACAAAGAAAAACACAATTTTTGAAGCGATGGTGGAGAATTCAAACAGACACACACACACACACACACACACACGAACACACACAAACACACACACACACACACACACACACAAACACATATTTTAAGTATTCATCCTTTCACTGTTATTTCACATGCATTTTCTCTCATTATGTCTCTGATATGAATATTCCTATTTAATTATTGTATTATCTATTATCTTTTTTGTAAATACACGTTTTACATTCATTTTATGTATCTGTATTTTATCATTTTCCTTCATGTTTTGCTTCTATACGGAGCAAATTCCCGGCAAATGAGTTTTCAACCCATCATTCGTCTACAACCGGCGTGTGCCAGTAAAAGCGCTTGAGTCTCGAGCGTCTCTGGCACCTGCCGGCCGTAAAAAAAAGGCTGATACCACAATAATAATAAAAAAATTAAAAAAGTCGGTGGAAAAAAAAACGGGGAAGTGACAACATCACAGATAAGTGGCGGGAACGGGGATCCGAGCTGACGGGGTTTCATGGCGGCAGCAGCAGACGCAATCCGACCTGCTGCACAAAGTCACACGTGTTTCAACCGCAACAAGTCATAAAGTCAAGAGAGCCAACGAGTCCTCCGACTCACACGACGAACTCTTCCGCGCACGCGCTCCAATGCGACCAAACTGACCATTTCCTAAAGGAGCGCGTCCACCGGGGTTATACCTTCGGACTACTTTACAGAGTAAAAGCAAATCCCTTTAGATACACAAACTTGACGGACTCCGCGGTCGCTCCGCCGCTGACCTCCAGTGGCCGGCCACGTGAGGGCCGGACTAGAGGTCCGCGGGTCTCGGAAACGGGCGCGCGGCTCGCGACGACCCGCTCGAGCAAGCTCCCCCATTCTGACCCGCCAACCGTCGATTGTCGGTTGGCGACGCAACGTTCACACGCAGCAAGACATTTAGAACTGGGGATTTCACACACGTCGTATGAAGTGGATCCACCTGTTGTGTTCTCTTCTTGTCCCTCGCGCAGACACTTTCCCTCAGCGGGGAAAACCAACCTCTTGTTTTGGTTTGCATTTGATCCGACGGCTGTAAATTTCCTCCCTCCCCCTCCCACTGGCTGGGGGGGGGGGCGGAGACACTGAGGAACGCTGCTATAAAAGCCCTGCCGCACGCTGGCGGTCGCACACTGTCGTCGTCTACACTGCAGCAGCAACAGCACCCGCCGCCGACTGTGGATCCCTGAACTGTCGTCGCCATGTGCAAGGGACTCGCCACGCTTCCTGCCACCTGCTTGAAGAGGTAGGACCCGTCCAGTGTGTGAGCGACGGAATAGAATAGAAGTGATTATTGCGAGTCCAATGTCAATTCTGAGGATTCTGTGCCGCTCCACAGTGCCAAGGACATCAAGCACAAAATAAGCTTCTTGCTCCAGAAGCCCGAAGCCCCGGCGGCCGATCAGAAGCAGACGAGAGAGAAGAGCGCCGCCGCCGCTGTGAAGAGGTCAGACCAAACTCATCTCTTCTAGTGTCAAAGTGTCATGAGACAGGCTCTGTTCGTGTTGCGTTAACTGGGAAAATGCATGAATTGCGTTTGCGTCTGGCGTCTCTGCTGCGAAGGGGGAAACGGGGGAAGGCGAGCGCGTTTGCAGCCCCGAGGGAGAGATACGTCTCTCCACCCGGTGATGAATATGCCCCATCGCTCCGGCACTTCTCTTCAACCGCTGCAGTCGGAGTCCGAGGCTAAACTTCATCGATCCGACCCGACCCATTTCTAACCCGACGTCCGTCTTTGCTTAGATTAGACGAAGAGATGACTCGCAGCCCATCTTCGACTCTGACTCGCAACAGACTCCCCCGGGGGCCACGAACGAGCCACTGGGACTTTTGTTTTATGTGCCAGACTTGTTTGGAGAGAGACGAAGAGGGAGGACGATGAGGAAAAAGAGACGAATGCTCTTGGAATGTCTTGGGAGAGAGCCTCACGCTGACATGGCTGGAAAGCCGTTTTATATTCAACGAGAGATTCATCATTTCCCGCCTCCTTCCTTCGTTATTTTTTTTCAAATTTTTAGCTTCTGTGAATTGTAAGTGCAGGTGTTGGTTTGTGCCAAGAAGACAGAATGTAGCTCGTGCCATTGATATTAGTTTGACTCATAATTACAGTTCCTGGAAGCGGCGTGATTTTCTGGGAGACGCGTGGCGTCCTGTTCCGGCCCGAGCGACCCGTCCTCGGGGGTTGTTGTCGCCTCAGCAAAGGTGGTGGTTGTCACAGTCGACAGCACTCGGCCCGAACCGTTGCCCCTTTCTTCTTCCCGGTCGTCACCGTCCAGCAGCGTCTCTCCCTCGGTCCACTCACAGACACGAACGCACGCTTCAAAAAAAGAAAAAAGGGCCTCTGTGAGATTTACTGTCGTTGCGATTGACATTCGAGTTCCCGGATTTCTCATCGGGTCGAGCGACTGATTGACGGTCGCCGTTGTTCTTGTTTCGGGAGGCTTTTTTTTGTCCTTGCGATGGAAATGGCTCATGACGCACGCTTGGTCTGATGCGATTTGCTGCTCAGCGTCGATCAGGGAACCGACGCGGCCGGGATCTGGACTCGTGCGGAGCTGAAAGGTAAAAAAAAAAAACCTACCGACAACGGCCGACTCATTGTGACAGAGATGCCTCAACCAATACCTTTAGCAATTCATATTTCACAGCGGAAATCATCTTTATACACCACTCCCAAACGGGAATAGCTCCTGCAATGCGATAAAAAAAACCTGAAAATGATGAAAACCTTGCACGAAATCAGATCCGACCTCTCCGGGAGACAAATGGTCCGGGTCTCTGTGCAGAGTAGTAAAAGCCGCCCTCTTCATCTGTGTTGCAGGGTTCCCGCTGCGACCGAGGTGAAGAAATGGAAACAGTCTTTCAGCCACGTCATGAACAGTGACGGTGAGTGTTTTTGGCGAGTCAAGTGTCACACCCGCGAAAAACATCGCAAACCTGAGGTGGAGCGAGGCCGATGAGGCCGTGCTCCGATACGAAAAAGCCCAGAAGCCCAACAGACGAAGATCGACCGTCAGGCGGATGCTTGGCTCATGGGTTCCTCGGCAGAATCTCTCTCAGGGTTTATATACATATATATATATATATACGTGAAGAAATTAAAAATATCTAAACATGATACATTCCCCTGTGACATAACGCTGCTGCAATCATGGGAATATTATCCGGCGAGGTCGCGACCTTCACATTCCGCGCTAATGGTTTGCCGGGAAGGTTTTTTTTCGGCGATCTCACAAGTGATGTGCTGCAGTTTTGTTTTTTTTGGGGGGGGGGGATGTGCAAATTAAGCAGCACTTATAGGAAACACACACTTGATCTCGTACTGTATGCGCACACACACACACACACACATACTCTGATGCTTTCTCATGCCCCTGGTTTTCTGCTACGTGTCTGGAGACACTAGTCCGTGGCCCCTCAGGTCGCGCTGACCAGTGCTGAGAGTGAGTGTGTGTGTGTGTGTGTGTGTGTGTGTGTGTGTGTGTGTGTGTGCGTACATGAGCCCTCAGAGAATTACGCTGTGTGTGTTGCATGCATACAAAAACGGGAGCAACGGCCCTGCGGGGAACCAGCTGGGCGCCGACCTCCCCCTGTTCCATGATCTCATTCGCTGACCTTTGACATCGTGTCTTTCCCGACTCCATCCGTCGGCGCTCGTCCGTCCAGTCTTGACTGTATCTCATCGTGGCCTCAGAGTCACGCAGGATGTCGGACAAAAAGACTCAGATCTATCTATATATACATATTTTATCTAACGCGAAACCCTTTTTGACGAAATGCAATAGCTTATTGTTAATTGTGCCGTTTTTATGCTTTGTTTTCAAAATCAGGACGTTCTGCAGCGTGATTCATCATCAAGTCGGGCAAACAATCTATACAACATTTTATCTCAAGCTGCTTTCTGACATGCACTCCGCTGCTGCGAAAGTGTCTGACGCGGAAAAATCACATCCTGCATTTATCACGTGACAGAACTCAAATTTCCTGGGGGTCATTTAATGGCACGTCAGTACAATGGCACGTCAGTTACAAACCGTAAGGTTGTAAGGTTGGACTTGATAGTTTAAAACCAAATATATAATTTTTTTTTCTATCTTTCCATGGATAGCGGGTCGTTCGGTCTTCACCAGCTTCCTGAGGTCAGAGTTCAGCGAGGAGAACATGGATTTCTGGCTCGCCTGCGAGGACTACAAGAAGACGCCGTCGCCCGGGCTGGAGACCAGAGCCAAGCAGATCTACCAGCAGTACGTCGAGGCGGACGCTGCCAATGAGGTAATCGGGTTGTATCTGTATCTCTCTCTATATATATATATGATATAAAATGTTAAACAGCCAGTGAGCGTGATCCACGTGAGGAGGATGAACAAGGCTGAAAGAAATGGCAAAGAAAAGAGGCAAAAAAAACTGGGACAACGAAATGTTCAGACGAGAGACAAACACTTCAGAAAAGGGCTCTCTGTTAATCTTATTAATGCAAGGGCACATTCCACTTCAGCGAGGCGAAACACTCGAGCCGACCGCGGAGGCTTTGGAATACGCACATGAATAATGCTGCAACACCGAAGACCTTTCAGTTGAGCAGGGTTGGACATGCGGACAAAGGAAACCTGGGCCTTGCCCTTATACGACAGTCCGTGTTTGTAGGTAAAGAACAACACCTCCAGTACCAGGAATCAAGCTCTGTAAAGGGGGACCATACATAAACGGTCATAATCGTACCATTACCCCCTCTCTTGCCCTTTCAATGGTCTTTTTTCTCTCTCCGTGTTACGTCACCGGAGTTCATGCATCGCCCTATTTATTGACCCCTCCCCCCCTCCGTTGTCGTCTTTAAGGTAAACCTGGACGCGGCGACCCGAGAGGAAACGAGGCAGAACGTGGAGAGCGCCCGCCCGTCCTGTTTCGACGAGGCCCAGAGGACGATCTACACCTTGATGGAGAAGGACTCGTACAGGCGCTTCCTCAACTCCAAGCTGTTCCAGGATCTGGCTCGGAGCAAGGAGATGAAAAATTGTGACTGTGCCGAGAACAGGCAGGCGTTAACTGGCGGCGCCTAAACCGGGAAGGGAAGAAGGTGCCAAAGACCGCAAACGTATGAGAGGGAAGAGACTGGGAAAAGATCAGTTTGTTTTCATGTGTGCGTGTGTTTATAGTTTAGAAGAAGCAAGGTGATGTAAATATTCATGTAGGATGACGTCAAGATTTTATTTTTATTTTCATATTCTTTTCTCGCCATCAATTCCTGGACGTCTTGGGGGCATTTAAGGTCTCGAAGTGGCCGTTGTGTTTGTGCATTCACAAACTGCTGCCCTGTTTTTTTCTTTTCCCCAAAATCACAATGTTTGCGGCTGTGTGTAGTGACTGATTCGTATTTAAACATACAATATATAAATACTGATAAGTGTTAAATGCTTTGCTTCTGGTTTCACCCCAATGAAAACCCCACACAAACCTGCTTTCCAGGTCACAGCGAGGTCATGTTGACGCTCACAACAGAAAAACCATCCAAAGCTACCTCCACCCAACAAACACGCCTTCATACAACCCTGACTCGTTCTGTTATTATCATCTCTACGTGAGGTTGTTGCATCTCTAAAAACCATACGTCAAGAGCTCGCCTCCAAGTGATGAAATGTTTTCGTGACTTGCCTTACCCATCAGTGTTAAAATGTTGTATTTATGTCATTCAAGGGTTTATATACTTTTTGCAAGTAGATATTTATACATTTAAAGAATAAAAAAAAAATGGTTATAATTAAACCAGAACAGCTGACGTGGACTGGTTTATTCATTCTAACTAACATTTCAATTGCCATGTAGTGCTGTTAGCTTTGCATGTGAACAATGTTTATTTTTCCTTCATATCGTCTCGGGCACTTTACCATTTTACAATTTAATGGTAGTATGCTGTTGGGCCTTTTACAGTTCTTCTCAGTTTCCCCACTCACGGCTTATCTCACGTTCATACAGCAGCTGGAGCTGTAGATGATACTGATACTGTCCGTCTTGTCATTAAGTCGTATAAAAGATCCGTCATGCAACAACTGGCTGCGCTGTGCAAATGTTGGCCTTGCCCACTCCCATAGGGGGAATTTGAAGCATGCTTTAATATTGCAGTAATCGATCTTCTGTCTCATGTCGTATAGATGTCAGATGGGTTTTCAACAGCCCGCCCTGTCAGTCAGTCAGTCAGATATTTATTACCGTAATGTGTGCGGGGTTTATGAAAATAAGTCTGCTCATTTTAATTGCCCGCATATCGACGGCCTAGCAAACTAAAACGCTTACTGTGATGGATTGTAAACTAGATGTTTATTAATTTATGCCGTTGTTGTATTTATATCATATCCACTGTGACTATTCATGAATAAAATCAAGTGTTGGCTAATCTGAATGTCGCATTGTCTCGTTTCAGCTGGAGCATGCTACAGCCGAGCTAGCATGAGCATGTGCTTAGCGGTTAGCGGCTTGCACACCTATATGCTAACTTGCTCATAGTAACACGTATAACTATTGTAGGCTAATATTAAGCATGATGGCTACCATGGTCGCCATGTTAGTTAAACAAGTTAGCGTGCTAACATTGGATAATCAGCATTAGCATTCAAAGATGAATTCATGTAGCAATTTTCTTAAAAGCAACTGATTTTGGAGAAATATTGATTGGCGTTGATGTGTTGACCGCACTGGTCGGGGCTCGAACCCGCAACCTCGGACGTGGGAGACGGACGCGCTAACCGCGAGGCCCGGCGTCGTAGCATCTGTCGCTAGCACGTCTGTTAAGGTGTTGGGGAGTAATGTTTACACGCTGCACACACACAGTGTTGAGAAAAATACGTAGCTTTTGCATTTGCGTTGAGCCTTCTAGGCCACCGTACCTTTGAGGCCCGCTAACCGACGTCTTTAAACCATGCTAACCCTGGTTAGCTCCCTCCTCAATTAGATCTTCAAACCTTCTAGGAAACAGTGTTAAAAGAAAATCCAAGCAGAAAAAAGCTGGAAGAGGAGACGTGAACCATTGTAAGGTGTTTTCAAAACCCGATTTAATGCACTGCTGTTGTTTTTACAGACATTTAAATCTTAGTTTACACTATAACTTTAGACCTCCAACTCCTCCATGTTTGGATTGACCTCCGTGAGGTTTGGGGTGATTTCTTCTGTTCATGTGATCACATTCACGGCGAAACCTCGTGCCTATTTAAGGGCAAACACATTCGGAGCCATGACGCACTATAGGCTACAGTAAATAAGTTAAACCCTAATCTTGTAGCACATCAGACTTCGACAGACAAACATGCCTAAATATTTACCGCCCGCTCATTCTGGCTGCATGCTTTGCTGCTAAGTGAGGGAACAAAAATAGAATTTTGAAAAAAATTGTTTTATAGAGGCAGAATCTGTAAAAGTGCCTGGGTCAATAAATCACCAACACCCTTCATGCTGGTGCTTCACCAGAGGTTTTCCATGCAGACCTAAAATGGGCTAATCTTTGAAAAAAAAAACCCTGGGCAGGACCGAGGTGATGCAGATGTTTATCCCAGAGTTTTATTCCGAGGAAGAGCCATGCAGCCATAAAAAAAAGGGAATGAATACAGATTGTCTTGTGCAGGAGTCGACAAGGAAAGTGATAAATCCACATGGACTGGTGCGCTTGTGTGGATTCTCGTCTATCATCTGAAACGCAGGAGTAGTTTGCACGACCGTGGATGGGACCAGCAGCAAGAATCTGGAACGAAACACTGATATTTTGGACTCTAAGTGAACAATGGCCAATATTCTTGTGATGAGGAAAATTTGAGATGGATTGGTGATGGATCCGTTAGGTAGATTGAAGACTCTAATTTGACTATAGGTGTGAATGTTAGAGTGAAAGGTTGTCCGTCTCTGTATGTGGCCCTGTGATAGGCTGGCGACCTGTCCAGGGTGAACCCCACCCCTCCCCCAATGTTAGCTGTGATTGGCTCCAGCCCCCCCGTGACCCTTAAATGGATAAAGCGGTAAACGATGGATGGATGGATGGATGATGATGGATCCAGTATTTCATAATGGTTTTACAAATCCTTTTTCAGAGAATAATATAGAGGAAACAACATTTCTTATTGATGGGATGATGTGTTCTCAGTTGTCAGACTAACACCCCAGACAAATGTTGAGTAAGGTTCAGCTCTTCATCTTAAATGAACATAATTAATATGAAATCTTTGCAAACTGAAAATAATAATAAACGTTTTTTTTTAAAAATTTCAATTCAAATTGTTTGTCCCATGTTGGAAATTCTTCTGAAAACCTTCAGTGAGACTGACACGATCCATCTCATTCAGAAAAAACAAAAACTCATGTTGTAAACTTACATCTCCCCATTTCTTCATATCTAAAAAGAACAAATAACGGGTTGTCGCCTGCCTCATCCATCCAGCCCATCTGCAGCATCTCGTCTCATGCGACTCTCTGCCTGCAGCACTGATACAAGCCTTCGAGTCTGTTCAGACTCAGACTCTCGGGCCCGAGCGGAGCTTTTCGCTCGGTGCTAACCTGCTTATCGCTCAATGTTCCCTCCTGCCCGCTGCCAGCGGCGGCGGCAGCAGCAGCAGCCTGCTGGACGATCTGGCGCTTTAATGAGATCATGCGTGCAGGGAAGCACGTACGAACGGACACGTGCCCGCTCAGATCCACTTATCCCTAGCACACCAACACGTGCATACGCTCGGTACGTCCAGTCCACACATACGGGTCTGGATCTCTGGCTCTGTTGTGCGTTGGATGTTCAAGCTGTTTCACCTGTGTCTGTTTTTATGCGTCTGCATGTGCAGCGTAAAAGAAAGAGGTCAACCCCGCGACTGTCCGCCCGTTCTCTGTCGGACATGATCGTCAAGAGGTTCTAAAACTAGCTGGATTCCGTGACGTCGCCTCGAGCGACTATTTTCGCTCGTGTTCAAATGATTCGACTCGAGCGAGTGAAATGAATGATGTCATTCACGCCATTTGCACCATTCGTGTCGCCCCGGTGTCCGCGTCTTCGTGGTTTGGGATCAGAGATTCTTTCCTCATTGGCAAAAGACGTGAAAATATCTTAAGAACCAAAAATCCGGGGTGATTTTAAAATGAGAAATTACTGGCCAGACCAATGATTAATAATAATTGGGAAAACACGACCAAGTAATGCTTGATAACGAGTCTTCCCAATATCACAACTCTGCTATCTAACTCTCAGGTGTACAGAGGTTACAGAAGGTCATTTCACTAAACCATATTCGAGAGATAAAGGGAGGATGTCTTTATTATCTGCTTCGGTGAAAAGCAGAAATATATATTGCATTTTTCTAACTAATGAAAGAACTGACATTTCCCTCTCATTACGCCGCCGTTCCCCATGTGACCTAAGGCCTCCGACTCATTTGTCATTTGTTTCGATGACCTCATTATGCCGTTGGATCAACTCCTCCCTCGTCTTCAATTAATCTGCTGCTTCATTCCCGTATTCACTTTGCAAGCAGCAGGTTCGTCGTCGCAAAGAGTGACGGGACTGAGGAAATCCACGAAACTGAGATGACATAACTCTGCAGAAAAAAGTATCGCATATTCAGAATATTGTAGGTGAAATAACAAAGCTCTGACCGTTGAGCAGGTGGTGTACAAACAGGAAGCCCCAGATCGGCAGGCGATCAGCTGATAAGGAGGAGGTGTGACGGCCGTCGAGACAAACCGCCGGTCTCCCATCCCTCCGGAGTGTCACTCCACCTGGACCATCCTCTCCTCTATGTGCAGGAATCTTCCATCAGGGATCCTTCATGATGGTTTTTCTTATGTTGTGCAAAAAAAGCAATGAAAAACTAGAAAACCTCAAATCAGATAGATCTGGACGTTTTTATTATTGTTATCTGGATCCGCGACCACATCGAACACACTCATAGAGACCGGTCCTGTGCATATAAGATTTTTGGACTCATTCCCCTGGGAAAATGTGAAGAAAAGTCACGACAAATTCCTGGATCCGCCCCCAAACTTTCTTGACCTGCACGCCTCATCATTCCACCAAGATACTCGGAATTCCCGCTCAGTAGCTTTTCGTGTAATCCTGCCAAAAGACCGACATCAGCGAAGCAAACTGGCGGTACACTGGGCGACACTGGGCGACCCGACATACCCAGTCATTGGGACGAAGTGCCACATGGGAACAAATGTCCCGTCTTGTTCGTCTGTGCTTTTCGTTCCGACCTCTCTTTCATGTTTTTGTTTTTATGGAATCACGTTGATCTGTGAACTGTTGCACATGCTTCCTTCTGCGTCTGGATGCGTCGGGCCGCTGTTTTTAATTTACAAACCAACCCAAGCGAGTAGAAATCCCTCTGATGTCTGTGGTTACGATGCAAACATCTGTTGGATGAGACTCCAGTGGAACACGCGGCAGCTCTAAAGCCGGGGACGACCCTTTGCCCTCCGCAGACACAGCTGCAGGAAATTAGGGAGGACACGGACTCGGTATGAGTTGTTTTTTTTAAACCCAAATGATCTATTTGTTGATCATTTCTAAAGGGACAGAAAACACAACTAAGGCAGTAGACACTGCTGTCAGCTCAGTATGACTATAGGAGCACGTGGGGCCCAATGCTACCCAGCAGCTTTGAGGGTTTGCGAAGGCCTTGTTCATACTTTGCATCTGGTTTCTTTTCCCGATAAGTCTTTCAACTCACACAACAAAACTATACGGTGTACGTGGTAAAAACGACCAAATAGACGTTTTTTTTCCTAAATTAGCGCCTCTACCTGGTCGCTGAACTTGTAAGGGGTCAGGATGGTGATTAGGTTTAGGGTGACACGGCAGAGAATCAGCGCAATTTCTTGACAGAATATACGCAAAAGCCATTGAAATACGCAAACTTGACGGTCCACCGCTGACCTCTGGTGGCCGTGTACATAATAACAGCTAGAGGTCGGCGGTAAATGATACAGTGTGTAATATTTAGAATGACTTATTCACAGAAACTGAAGATATTGTCCAGAACTATGTGTTCATATATCTATAACCACCTGTGAATGAGTTAAATATAGTTCCATGAGGTGGACCCGACCTCCGCGTGAGTCTCCATGTTCGCTACGTCGCGTTGAATACGGTTCTTGAACTAAACGGTCCAGAATACGTCGCGTTCGCGTCAAATTTCCAGACGCTGCCGGAAACCAGAAGTGGAATCGGCGGTGCGCCACCATAAAGTGTCCCCTGTCGGTCGCTCAGCTGGTTGCGGTTTGCCCAACTTTACCCCCAGATGCCGGCAGAAATTTAAAAAAATTTCACACTGGGGCTTTAAGTTTTCTTTCTTTCTTGGTCTTCGCACTGCCAACAGTTTGAGACGGTCGTGACACTAATTTTACAGGTGTATAAAATACTTTCTTTGGCAGGTTGAAGGAACAGAAGCAGAGTTTTTTTCATTTTATTTTGCATCACATGTGATGCCTTGTAAAGCTACGTGACAATCAGACCGAGAAGTGGTGGATGCAATCCCAGGAAGACCACGTTGACCTCATTTTCTGCGAGGCCTTCTCTCCGATGAGTGTTTACGTATAGTATTGGTGGACGTGCCTCAGAGTTTGTTCAGTGGAAACTCGCAGCTCTTACCAGACTGTGGAAAAAACCCGGCCTGTCGCACTTATACCTCGTCGCTGGGTCGTCTGGCTGTCGGATCTCCCCTCCTCTGCTGATTGGCTCGCTGTAGTTTGAGTGTCGGTCTCTTCACCATCTCTTGACCTCCGTCTTGGGTCACGCCGCCTTGAGACGGACGTTTTTTCCTAGTCTTCAGATTAAGTGCAAAGCTGTATTTTGTTTCCTTTTTTTTCACTGCGATGATAAATCTCCCTTGATTATTATGGTAAACATGACGATGACAGTCCAAGAGCCTCACGTACTTAACGCCCACGCTCTTTTCCCAAAATCGCTCTCTTCGCTCTTACGAACGTGTGAGTTCGGAGTTTTGTTGAAAGCTCAAACTGCATCAGACCGTAAACGAACCCGTGGGGGCGGACGGCGGCGCAGAAAAATCCTCATGGGTGAAGCCTTGCCAGCTTCGGACGTCACCGGGGAGATGACGGACTGCTCTTTTTCATTTTCTCACAAGTACAGAACTTTTTCTCTTCTTAAAAGCGTATGTACACGAAAGCCATGAGAAACTCTTCGTCACGGTGTGTTCAATGACTTGTTGAGCGCCGGCGTTTTATAACGAGCTTCCTGTTTGCTCACGCTTGATCCCGCTGCGCCCACACACACACACACACACACACCTCTGCCTTTCATGACGCTTGAGTGAACGGTAAACAGCGCCGTATAGTTTTATGATCTCAATCCATCAACACAGAGTATTTCAGACTCTGGATCCCTTAATATCGGGTTTCCTGTCTCGCGTCTGATCTCTGTTGTTTGCTCCTCTGTTTCCACATTGAGGGGCCGCGGCCAAGGCAGAATAACTGAATTATACCGCAAAAAACAATATCAGGAAACCCTTTATGAGGAAATCCCATCAGACACAAATTGTTCTTTGTCTTCTGGCACATTTGGAGGCAAATCAGCTCACGGATCAGGCGAAATGAATTCAAAAAAAAGAGGACTTGGAGGAGCGTGAAAAACATTCGAATAACAGGGGGCATGACATCATTTTCGGATTTGCGCGCTCGTACGCGCTCGGCTCCCTCCGGGGGAATGTGACGATGTACATGTGCGCGTATAAAGCAACCGTCTGAATCTCAACAAGGCGTTTGTCAGAAATGTCACCGACATCCTTCGGGGGGGGGGGGGGGGGGCAGAGAGCATCTGACCTTATTTTCCATCCATTTCAAGAAACTGCGGCGGTAACGGATGCGTCCGTGCAGCTCGCTGACAGTGTTTGTGTTGGCAGCCGGTTGCTCAGCTGCATCTGTTTTCACTCTGTTTTTCACTCATCACTGACGCTCTTTGTGTGTGTGTGTGTGTGTGTGTGTGTGTGTGTGTGTGTGTGTGTGTGTGTGTGTGTCGGCGGACTCTTGACATGCACATTTTGTTCTCTGAGACAGTTCAGTTGCTGAAGATGTTGTTGAAGAAAATCAACCTCCAGTTTTATGGACTGGTTTTTATGGGGTGTTTATCTTTTTGTTTTCAGTTTTTTCCAGTTCGTCTTCCTCTGTGTGTGTGTGTGTGTGTGTGTGTGTGTGTCGAGCTGCTTCCAGACTCGCACTGCGAGTCCAGACATCTTCCTGTACTGAGTCCTGATCCTAGACTGTGTATGGAAATGGACGTAGCCGCGAAGAGTCCGAAGCCTGTATTCTCTGGGAGCACCAGCAGGGGGCGACTCCACTGGTCGTTTCCATCGCTTCTTCGGACTTGTTTTATAACGTCAGTGATCGTTTTCCTGTGGAGTTTATTACATCACATACAGTTTATGCTCTCCATCGCTAGATTCAGTGATTCTTCGATACAGCATGAAGTCCTTTTTGTTAAAAAAAAGGCTTGTTTGGAGTACGTGAAAGCGCCGTACCGTGGATACAGCTCGATCCGACAGCTGGTAAACCGTCCAATCGGTGCGGGCGGGCTCTCCGTCAGACCACACCCCCAATTCTACGTCTGGTCGCAAAAAACAACAACATGGCGCCGGTCAAATTGCGAAAAACTCCTGGCTTCAAAATGGCCGCTCACAAACCAACGGGTGATGTCGTGGAGATTTGACAAAATTTAAGTCTTAATAAATTATTCAAATTACAAATGTTGAGGGTTTTTTGTACAATGTCCGCGTTGCCGTGCACTTATTCTGAGCAGCTTCTATAGTTTTTCACTATTTCATCACGTTCTTCTGCACACACGCTACATGTATGAGTATATCACGAAGAAAAAACAAAGTGACAATTGAAAAGGTCAGACGTTTCCTCTTTTATAACAGAGAGAGAGAAGAGACTCCGGTGCAGAGTCCGCGTCCAACTTAAGAATAAACTCAGCAGACACAAAATGCTCGTGAATGGAAGATATTTACACTTAAAGAATAAAATACATCTCTGCAGGAATCGTATGCATGAATATATTTTTATGTGGTTCCGACTCCAAAACTTATACATGCAAGGCTACATGGAATAACGTATACTCAGCACTGTTGAAAGCCCTTATTGGTCTGACTGGGATATTGATATACAGCATATTGATTGTCTTTGACACTTAAGGGGGTTAAGACAACAGACTGGCAAATCTGTGTCACGGCTAACCCTTGTCAGCGCTGTTAAAAATATTATATTTTTGGGACTTGTCATTCATTCCAGTGACAGACTGCTTGTTTGTTTTTGTTTTTTTAATATGTCACGTTTTCCAGTGCTCGGACGATTTACAGTCACGGGAACAATAAGGACTTTAAGAAAAATGCTGCTAGAAAAATCAAAGCGTTTATAGTACAGAGTAAATACAATCACTTCCTGACTGCTACATTGAACTGAATGATTATGTTTGAGGAAAGCTTCCGCACATGTCCAACTCCAGCTCCGCCTTCAAACCAGTCCCAGCCTTCGTGTAGATAAGGTGAATATGAACTTGTGGTCGTAAAGTGTTAAAATAATAGGAAGAAGGACATGAAACACTGGATTGTCTTTCTAGTGTGATTGTGACTTTAAACTTCGGTTTTAGACTTTAAATACGATGTGCTCCGGCCGAACCAGGATTGTCTTTGTCCTCAGTGCTGAAAACCAACCTGTAACTTCTGTTCCCCATGTTTTGTCAGACTCATAAATTAGCACTAAAAACAGTTTTAGGCAGTTATTTGTAACTTTCATTTGAAGCTTGCGTACGCGCGGCACAACTTTGGCATCGCCACATGGGAGAAAAAGAATCCTTCCTTTGTTATAAAACCACTGCTCTGTTCACTTCTTTTCTTTTTTTTGGGGGGGGGGGGTGGGGGTCTGAGATTCCTTCCCACTTGATTTTCCCATCTTAGCAACTTGCCGTTAAGTGGCGGCCGACGGAGGTCGACCGCCGAGCCAACTAGTCAGCACTGTTCTCAGGGACGGCTCTCCCAGGACGTCCCGCAACCGAACGGGGGGTGGGGGGTGGGGGGGCTCTGGTGAAAGTCCAAATCGTGCTCGTCCACTGCATACGAGTGTGTGAGAGAGCGGAAGAGACAAAGAGACAAGTTATGTGACGTGTCGTTGGTCGCGCATCGATATTTGAGGACGGGACGCCGCGGTGTGTAACAGGCTGTGTCATGGAAACGTTTGGGTCCTCGCTGGAGTTTATTCAAGGAAGCCATTGATTTTTCTTTTTTTTTTAATTTTTATTGAAAAGACCAGTCCGTGTAAATGCGGAAGACACTCAGAAAACGTTAGAGGTCATTTCTGTTCTTTGGGTTTGACAGAAGCACAAAGCCCTTAAAGAGTCGCTCTGACACAAAACCCACGCGGACGCCCGACGTCCGACATCTGACACTAAGTCATGTTTTGGTTTTTGTTTTCTTTGAAATGATTTGACTTTTCCGTTCGCGACTGTCCATCTTTTTGGTGTCTGACGAAACAGACGGATGTTTTTCTCTTTCAGTCGTATTTCAAATTCGGCTCTGTGCCCGCGTCCCGTGCAGATGACACGACATGAAACCTGAATAAAGATTATTATTGATACAATTTGTGTGTGTCGCTGTGATACGTTTGTGTTTGTGGAGGCGGCGGGCAAAGAAAATGTGTGAACACTCGTAAGACTGTAGGGAATCCGTGGAAGCCCGTAAGAGTCGACTATGGAATTTGAGCGCTTGGAAAATAGGTGATTTTGCAAAACCGTTTTTCTGACTCTCGCTCAATCAAGTAATTAAAAAGAACAATATAATTTTCATAACATATTGCACTGAAGGCAGTAGCATCCCAACAGTGCAGCTGATTTATACTGTAGGTATTTGAAAAAGGCCCAATTTTAGCTGATGCTGCTTTTCAAAGAACGTAACGTTGGATTCCTTCAGCATGCGTGAACACTAAATGCACTGATGCTGGCATCTTTTTCATTTGTACAGTTGTTTGTCTTCAATTTTAATTTGTACAGTTGTTTGCTTTTTTTTGCTGCCGTTGTTGTGAGTGTGTCATGTGTACAACTATGTGCCCTTGAATTGCCCCTCGGTGACAAATATAGTTTCTCGAATTGAACTGAATCCAATTGAAAATTGAAAATTGGTTTTCATGTAACTATGAATCTTGTGTGGGCAGAATCTTCCAAACCTACAACAAGTCTGAGTCGGGGGTTAAATATCGTCTGTGGATAAAATCATGAACTTACTTTGAGTCCGAACGTTAAACGGCCGACTTTGTGTTGAGTTTTTGATAGAAACACGTTGATGTGGATCTTGACTTTATGCAGGTCTGTGTGTGTGTGTGTGTGTGTGTGTGTGTGTGTGTGTGTTGGATGGGGAGGCGGGGCTGTTTCAAAAGGCAGTTGTTCCCTTTAGTTACATTTAAAACATCATTTTGAATTTTTTTTTTTCCACATTGGATCATTTGGCATCTTTAGTCAAATAAAGGTCTTTTTCCTCTCGAGCGCTCAAACACAATGGTATTTTTTTTTCGACATTATTTAAAACCATGAGTTGCCTCCCAATATTTTTCACGTGGAGTAGAATAACTGCTGTTTGAAACCTCGCCCCCCCCCACCGCCCGGCCCTCAGATCCTCTCACTGCGGCTCAGGGCTTAGTTGACCAGGAGCTCCTGGTACTGCTCAGAGCGCAGGAAGCGGCCGAAGGAATCCTTCTCCATCAGGGCGTAGATCCTCTTCTGGGCCAGCTCGAAGGTCCCGGGGGAGAGGTCCACCAGGTTCCTCAGGGTCACGTCCTTGGTGAAGTGGTCAATGTTCACCTGTGGTGAGAGGGAGAGAGACGAGGGCGTGCTGTGAGGAAGGAGGATGACTCATCATCATCGTCGCCATCTCATACTGAATATGAATATAAACATGAAATGCATCACATCCTGTGTGCCAGAGGATTATGACCAAAAAAAAAAGACCAAAATTCTTTTTTACAATAACTGACCGGATGAGCTCTAATAAATGTAGGTCTTGTGAAGGAATAATCAAAAAAAACTGACGACTTTTTGACTTAAACTTGTCGTCATGATGTTAAAAACTGATTGCGCAGTGTGATGGTGATGGAACAAAACGACACCATCTGTCCTAATATTGGTCCAATGAGTCTTGTTCTGGAGACTTATTAATCCGACCAGATGTTTAACTCGAGGTTCTCTTTTTAAAATTGGGATCTTGACGGTTGTTTTCTGCTTTGGACAGTAGCCAATTGGGTTTTTGGGTTAGCCATGATGCTAACGCTGCCGCTAGTCAACGCCGGGAGCCAGAACACGAAGCTCTTTCTTCTCCACCGTTATCTCCAATGTGCTGTTAAGAACTTCCTCAGGAAAATTGCCTGCGTCCTTACCGGCGTCGCTACGACGCCGATCGAACAACAATACCACCTGCAACCACTAGGGGGAGTGTAGGTTGCCTGTTGCATCTTTAACTTTAAGTCGTCGACAACATTTTAACGTGCAGTAGTAGTGATAACTGAACTGCAACGAGAACCATTTGAGCGGTTTTTTTTCTGACCAGTGGAGAGAAGATGAGAAACGCTTCGCCGGTTTCCAGTCGGACTTTAATCTCTCAACACCAAATGTTTTCCTCGGTGTGTTTGCACTCACTCATGCATCACGGTATAATACATCAAGCTGCATTTTATTGCGGCAGCTTTGTTATGACCAACAGATTAACCTTCATCAATGCACACATATTTACTGCCACCTTGTTTTCAACAGCTGGGATTTTTTTTTGGGGGGGGGGGGGGGGTGCACTGGGATGACCAGTGGCAGGTGGTAGCTTCATGTATTTACCGTACAAACACAAGAAGGGTATCGATCTTCTCTTTGGCCTCTTTGCAAGAAAGCAAAAAAGTGTATTCCCTAAAATGTTGAACACTCTCTGAGAGTCATACTTGAAACGTTGGCATGCGTCAGTATGAAAAGCGTGATTAACGTGATAAGGCCGGGAGTCGCTGACCTCTCTGGGTCCCTCGGACTGGATGTAGTCCTCGTAGATCTTCTTGGCCTTGGCGGCCATCTTCACGGGGCTCTTGGTCTTCTTGAAGTCCTCGCAGGCGGTCCAGAACTCGACGTTCTCGTCGCTGAACTCGGACTGCAGGAAGCTACGGAAAGACGTCAGCCCGTCTGATGGAGAGAGGACGGGGGAGGTGTTGGATAAAAGAGATGATTAGAGGTAGAGATGAATGGATGAAAGAACAACACACGATTTTCTTTGAGCCCTTTTCTCGAGCTGATGTGGCGATTCTGAACCTGAAGCCTTTGAGTCACAGTGACATTTCTGAAGCACGTCAAACAAACAAAAGCTCAATTAAATGAGAAACCCATCAGACCCATTAGCAAACAAGCTAAATTGAATTCAAAGAGAGTCGCTACCATAGACTCTGTATCAAGGATCTTGGATACGCACGCTACCATCTTGAGTTCCTGACGTCGTTTGTAGCCAGAATCCCGTCGACACGTGCGTTCGACCAATCATGCATCAGTCTCAGCTGTCAATCATGGCGTTTCACCCTGTTTTTATTGCATCAAATCACTGATTGAAACCAAACTTAAAATTATGATGAGAAAATTCTGAAATAACAGAAATCATCTTCAGAAAAGTTTTATCTGATGTGTCCTTTAACTTTTTAGTTTGGTCCATGTCCCATCTGCTGACATGGAGGAGGCGGGGCTTGTGACCTATACCGCAGCCAACCACCAGAGGGCGATGGAGATGTTTTGGCTTCGGTCTATCTTCACATACAGTCTTGTATGAAAAGTGTATTCGACATAATGAATGATAGGACAGGATAACCAATAGACAGAAGATTTGATCCTCAATAAAGATTTCGTCTTTTAAAATCTGCCCGCGATGCAGCGTGTCAGGGAACTGACGACAACAATGTGCTTCTGCAGCAGCAGGACCGCTGCCTCCCGCAGCGCTACATGTCAGATGTCACGTGGGCACCGTGGTTCTTTCCATAACAAGTCCTGTCATGTTTGAACAAAGCCATTACGGAACATTTATAACACACGCCAGGCCAAAGAAGGTGCTGTTTAAACAGAGCCACGTCTGAAAGCTTTTCACCGCATGGTGTGAGCAGGAGGGAACCGGTGGAAAAACAAAAGGAAAAAACACAACTGATCTATAAAACGCCGAGAAATTTGTGTTATTTCCGAGGAAAGCGAGCAAGATACAGGATTGTGTAATCTACTTTTTAACCAACGTAGAAAAATGTCTGGAGACTTCTTTAAAACTTCACAAATGACGTAAAGAAAGAAAGTTACATTTATTGAAAATAATTAAACTTGCTTCAGTGGACAAAAAGAGAAAATGACATTTTTGAAAGAGAAAAAGAAACTCAAAAATAGAGACTAAAGTTTTATTTTGGACAAATACATAAAAAGAACAGTGGGATACCCCCCCCCCCCCCCCAAAAAAAACCCCAAACACCCACTCATTGTAATTCTACACAATGCCACTTAAAAGTGTCATTGTCTGAATGGGCATGTGCTGCAGACGATAAGCATTCTGCTCACGGCCTCGGGCTTTTATCTGTGATCTAAATGTCCAGTTTGGTTCAAAATAGAACCGAGTCGCAATCAAGCCGCTGTTTAGTTTTTTTCCCCTCAACAGGCCTTCGGTACAAGGACACACAAAAAAGAGAAGCGCACACACACACAAGCACTGATGACAATCTGCTCTGTTGTCAGACCGACAACAGAGAGTGTTGCCTCTTGTGCAGCGCGTACGATTATTATAATTACGATATTTTACTTCCACGTCGGCGTAATTCAGCCGCAATTTGATGCAGATTTGAATCAGTTTTTATTTTTATAGTCATTCATTCTCACACAAAGTATATGTCTGAACGAAATGTCCTTTCTCACAGGCCGAATTTTTTTACAAAGGGTGGTTGATGCATATGATTACTGGTGAATATTGTGCGAATATACGTATGAATATATGCATGAATATATGTATGTAAACACAGGTAAAAGTTTCCTTGATGGATTAAAAATTGACAAAACTTTTTTTTTAAAGCAGAAAGAACAAAAGAGCGGAGAGCAATGTAATTATCATTATCCCCATATGATTAATATGAGTATGGAATATAAATTCAATATAGTGTAACTGTCACTATAAAACTGTAAAAAAAGTATATAGATGAAAGTATCAGTATATACTGTACAAATTGTTGGTATAATAGTAAAATAGTAGTATAATAGAATATAGTTGACGTACAATGTGTTTCCTGTTGCCATGATAATATACATTGCATTATGCACCTTTTTTTTTTATTAAAGTGGACGAGGAGGGGGCAGTTCTACATCTGAGGGGGCAATAACTCATCGACAATCCCATGGGAATTAGCAAAGAAGAGGCAATAAAGAATGACGCTAATGTAAAATCTCATGGAGATAAATAATCCTGTCGCGGCAGTTTGCAGCAGCCGTGCAATAAATCAGCGTCGGTGGAATCATTTAGACCCCCCCCCCCCCCCCCCCCCCCCCCCCCCCCCCGGAGAGGTTATCATAACACACACATGACCCCTGTGGCCCAACACACACACACACACACACAGATAGTCATGCAAACACAGAAACAGAAACATGCATCGCTCCCTGCTACTAGAATTCTCTCAAGGAAAAGGTCGCCTGCCACCCACGGAGCCGTGCGGAGGAAATGTCTCTGCGTTCATGTGTGTGTCCGCCCGTCGGCAAACATCTGCACTCATGTCTGTTTTCACTGCACAGGGATGTGAGTCTGGTGACGTTCGCACGGGGAGTTGATTGTCGGTCTGGTTCTGTGCACTCTGAGAAGTGAACACTGGAGCCGGCGGCTGGTTTCTGCCGTGTGTGTGTTTGTGGTTGTTAAACGGTTTAAACCATGTTGACATGACCTCATCTTCTGGAAATCATAATCAAAATATGTCTATTTTACAATAAGAAAATGCTCCTGAATTACTTAACTTACTTCAAAGATCTTAATCCCAAGTGGATACGGATCGGAAAACCACGTAAGGCGACCAATGTTTAGTCAAGTTGTTTTAAAAAGTAGGTCAACAGACTTTGAGACATGTTTGTTTTGTGTGTGTGTGGTTAATTCCTTGACACGAGTCACAAGCACCTTCACTGCGTTTATCTCTCGTTTCAGACGGACAATATAACGACCAGCTAACACGATGCGTGCGTTGTTATGGCAACCACGACCTGACGGGTGTATTGTACGTGTTTAAACAACTCTGCTAGACAAACACTAGACCTCAGGGATGTGTGTGTGTGTGTGTGTGTGTGTATAGACGTCCTATTCACACCAGTAGCTGGTGTGAATACTAGGGAAGAACAAAAGTGATCCATCAGTATTGAATGCTAGCGAGCTGCAAAGGAACAAGCAATCATTTCTTTGAGGTAATCATTTTATATTTAAAAAAAAACAAGTCTGAGAATTATTTTTATAAGGTTTACAAAAAACAAACATTAAAAGTGAGAATATATAAGAATTTTACTTTTAAACATTCAAAACCTCAAAGGTAATCAATTAGCTCAAATTTACTTTTTGCAGAAATATCATACTGAAGTTAGCATGCTAACCAGCTAGCTAACATGAGTACTGTTCCTCTGCTACTCCCGCCTCCAATGAAGATGCTTTTAGTCAGTCTCACAATAATCAATGAAAACAACCGACCGGTTACATAATCAGACTGTGGATAAAACCTGTAGTGAAAACTATTTCATATGGGTTTGACAAAATGTCAACAGCTAACCTGCGCTAAGGTAAAAAAAATGAAGCAAAAAAAAGCACTTAGTTACAAATAGCACTTATTTGATGAAGGTTTATGCACTCGTTAATTCTTGCACTTTGAATAATATCTTCATGGTTGAATGCACTTATTGTAAGTCGCTTTGGACAAAAGGGTCTGCTAAATGAATGTAATGTAATGAAATTTAATGTTAGATTAATTCAAGCTAACGTCAGCTCAACGTGAAGGTGAGGGTTGAAGCCCGGTTGTGATTGGCCAGTGAGCTAAATGACACACAGTGGGCGGGTATAGAATTCATTAATTTATTTTTGTTTTTCACCTTAACTTCCTGCTAGTATGCTGCCCCCTATCTGTTTGGAGTGTCACGCCAACAATTCTGACACATTGTCCCTTTAAGAATGTTCTTTGGTCGTGTTGTAAAGAGAAAGAATGTTGGATACAATCCAACCGTTACCTGTGTACAAAATGACAGATCCCAAAAGTGACGTGACCATCTCGATCGCCCCCTAGGGGCTGTCTGCAGTATGGGTCATTAAACCCCTTCTCCTCCTTGTTAGCAGGTGAGAAATGGAACGAACCCCCCCCAAAAAAATCCAAGTTACATGCGAAAGTAAGTTTTACCCAATGATGGTTTCTGTTAATTTAGGTAGTTCTCATCACACTTATGTATGTTTAATGGTTTATTTTTCCAGTTTGTTTGGTTTTAATTTTAATTTGGATGCCATAAAAGGTCAGGTCGAACGTCATGATTGACAGGTATCGCCGGAGATGGAGATGCATCTTTATCTACGTCTGTTATTGTTCGTTAAAGTTATTGGGGAGATTGAGGGTGTTTATGTGTGAGTGCACGTCAAAGAGAGAGAGAGCGAGTGAGAGAGGTAAACCTACAGCTGTTGTTCAGGACTCGGTCCAGACTCTCGCGCCACTGAGCAGCTTCCTCGGGAGCGGGCCTGCGCACAAAACAGCCTCAGGTCAGGGACACTGGTCGAGATCACAATGAGAGTCACCGAGACACAAGCTAAAACACAGAACGTCTCTGTCACGATGTGGGAGGATATACGCTTTCCACTAAGCCCCCGAGAGTTGAACCTGCGGATGCTCTCCGGAGCAAACTGCTCGCCATTACTTTGTTTACAAAAGGCCACGGATACAGAACAAGGTTTTGATCCAGACCATGAATCGGTCTTATCTCAATGATCTGCGGCGGCATTCTTTCGCTATTAACGAGCCGCACGCGGACGACGCAAGCGATCCTCGACATCTGGAAGGCTTCAAACGACCTGCGATTAATATGCAAACGTTTGACTGCGTCCTCTGACGTCTCCTCACTGCCGCCAGACTCCAAGTCGGGGAAGGATCACATCTGGTCCCGTGCATGAGCCGACGTGCAGGAGCTTTTTAGACGACTGGGCGGAATTGAGAGGGGATTCCATTCGGTGCGTGGGAACTGCGTGGCCGCTCCGTCGCCTTTATGGGAGGCACTCTGCAAGGTTTTTAAAACGACAGCCAGTGATTGGTGGGCTCATTCTAACTCATTAAGTGCTACGGCTCAAAATGTATCCTAGACAGACTGTTCCTGGGGTGAAAGTGGGCTAGCCCAGAATATACCTGGAGTATAAAACAGGTTAGGCTATATCATACCCCCCCCCCCCCCACACACACACACACACACACACACACTCAGAAACCAGCCCTATGAGAGTTCCTGTTCTGACTAAACTATTTTAGTCCAAATGAACCCCCGAACCCTCCAATCTGATGACTTTGCGATCGCTATTTCCTAACCTTTCCGCAATTTCTAAAATTTGTCATCGTATTTAGTAATCTATTACTTTAAAGACTCCAGTATGTCATTCCCCCTGAGTTACCTTACTTAAGAGAAACACAAGGGGGTATAGTCTGGACTAGTCCAAATATATATCAATTATGATGGGGGAAAAAAGATCTGGACACTGAAATACAGATTTATTTAATAGTAAAGAGAAGGGGGGTAATAATCTGGACTAGAGAGGTATATTCTGGGCTGTAGTCCAGTTTGTATGAAACAGACCCACCTCTTTAACCCCAGGTATAGTGTGACAGGGCGTCAATGTGCGCTGCTAAACATGGCCAAGTTTGCAAATCGAGTTAATATTCCCCTCTGCTGGAGTGAAGAGCGGAACATTAAACGATTCCACTATCAGAATACTGTTGAAATGAACATGACGCTCATAAATGAGTAGGATAAATACTGGGCAGGACCAACACTGCATTTTCAAGACGTGGCCACGAAACAGGCGGCGTCTCGCACGTAGTTCAGCTCCAACTCCACGTCCCGCCTCACACTGACATCTGGGCCTCTGTGGAGGGTCGACGACCTCCATCATCCCCCACATCTTTTTGGCTTCTCGCCGGCGTTTTCCCGCTCTGTCCATTTACCATCCCTCTACCCTCTGGTTAACGTCCCCCCCCCCCCCCCCCCCCCCCCACCCCGAGGAATAGGAAACACTCACTTCTGCAGCTTCTCCGGCTTCTTCTCCGGCTTCTCCGGGTAGGGGATGATGAGGTCCAGGGCATTGTCCGGCTTCTGCAGCAGAACGCCCAGTTTGGTCTTGATCTCCTTCGCCCTGCGGGGGGGGGGGCAGAGAGCGGACGGGAGGCTCGTGTGACAAAGTCTTTGTTTTTAAAGTAATAATAACTCAGGGCGCCACGCTATTCATACACCACAGAGGATTAGCGTGTCAGGTGTCTGAGGGATCAAATATAAAAAAAACTTCTGGCAGAGAAAAAAGGCATAAAACACAAGAGTTATTAAAAATTTTAAATAAAATACATTAACAACTAGTTTGACATTTTTTTTTAGATAAAGTTTTAAAACTCTCATATTCAGTGAAACATAAGAATGTATTTAGCTATAGATACATTGACAGCGTGCGAAAATGTTGTCTCTGTTTTGACATCATAATTTGGAAACCAGTATTAAACCAAATAGGGTGAACATATTTCATTTTTTGTGGTTGGGTTTTTATTTTGACCAGTGGGAAACTTCTCTGAGCTTTTTTTTTCCTGATTCTCTCGAGTATCAGATTTTATTTTTATCCGCATTAAAACCCACAAAACATCCGAGTTAATAACAAAAAAATGACACAGATGAAGCACAGATGAAATATTGTTGAGGTCCAAACAGCTCAGCTAAGGAAGAATTACCAGGACACATAAATTCATTAAAAAAAATGAACTTTCACGTGGAAACAGTTCACCTGTGAACGAGCATGTTTTTTTTTTTAAATATCTCATCTTTTTTTTTTATCACATTATGACCAGAGCGAATCTTATGAAGATTAGAAATCAAACAGCGACACACTGTCCCGGCACAGGGGCGACCGGTCAGGCGGTGCTGCAGGTCTCACCTCTCCAGGCAGCTTTGGGGCAACGCAGCTAATCCTTTACACATGTTTCCCGGAGCTTTGGGTCGCGGCACTCGTCAGAGAGAAGTGGAGTCGGGTTCTTTTCCTTCCTGTGAGTCTCGGAGTCCGATTTTGTTCCTCCTGTCTGACTCGGGGCTCTCGGCGCACGGGCAGTTATACGCAGGGACGTCCTTCGGGCTCCGGGCCAACGGCTCAGCCAATCAGGCTGGAATGTGCACAGCAGTCGAGGAAGGATGTTTGTCTTCGCTTTTCCTTTTTTTTTTTTAGATGTGAGCGGCTGTGTGATTTGAGGTTTCAATTAACCAGCAGACCCAGGACAGAGAACAGGACCAGGCCCTTCAGATCTGATGTCTGGGTGCCATTTCTTACGCGTGACACATTGAAAACACAGTTGTTGAAGGTTATTTTTATCGTCTTTTGCAATAATATTTCTCCGACATCTTCGACATTCAAGATCTGGATTTTGAATAATAGTCTATTGTAATTTTGGCCTCTGAATCCAGTCATTTAACAGGAATGTGCATATAAAATCCAAATTGAGTAAAAAAAAAAAAAAAAAGAGGGCGGGGGCACGATTTTTATTGGATATCTGAGGTTATTGATATTTGATCTGTCGAAGACACGCGGCTGTTAGCAGGAGCAGAAACTTGTCTGGATACCAGTCACAGCTGTTCTTCCCCCATTTGACGGCTCCAAGTGAAGTGTATCGCGTCAAGTGCACAAGCTCGGAGGAATCACATCGTGATGTCGGACAGACAAAAACTTCTTTTTAAATCAAACTTTTCCACTGAGAATTTAGATTTTTGATTTTCTTTTTTACTTACTTCGACCAGAAAACATTTCCGGACTTAACTTGAACTGTTTGTCGTTTACTTTACTCATATTTGTTTCTTACTCATCATAAAGATTTTTGTTACAGTTTTTTCTGAAAGATGCCACCATATGGTTTAATATTCTCATAAATCTTTTTGCCATAAATCTATTCATCATTTCAAGGCCTTAACTGCAATAGGACTAAAAACACACTCTGTGCATGTATTCGATTCGATTAGAAACAGGGAGAGACAGATCGCGCGTGATGCGATGATGTTTCGTGTTATTCTATCCTATGATTCACTCATCAGTTTGATATATTATACTCCCAGGGAGGCCGAGAGCTCGCAGCCGAACTCGCCAACTCCCTGTGAAACAATAGAGTCTCCACGGGCTCATATAATATTAATTCACAATTGATAACACATTTATTAATCGACGCAGAGACGAGATAAGTTTCACTGACGCCGAAGCACATGGGCTCGACGTTCGGTTGACTCATGTTCACGAAGCAAGACACGCAAAGTTGCAGTCGCAGTTATGACTTTCATTAGAACCGCGAGGTGTTCGTGTACATAACCATGGTCCTAAAAAAAAAAATGACAGTGACCCGCGGCAAATTCTCTCTCATCAGTTTCCATGGCGATCGACGCTCCGGTCTGCGGCAGACGTCGCCGCGACTACGGCAATTTAGCCCCGTTACTGACTTTGAAGTCCGATGAGCTTGTTGCCAGGGGCGACATCGGATCGGCTTTTTGTCGAGCCAGGTCGGTCTTTGGCGTAATGACACTGGGGCAAACTCAAGAACAGACTCTTAATACTGGAATGTGTCACTGTACCGGAGGACGGTTTGGCCAAAGCGCCACTGGGATCTAAGCACTACATGAATGTACACGGGGTGATTTACAATAAGTGCATTCGACCGTGAAGATATGAATCACGAGAGCACATTCACCTGTATTCAGAGAACCTGAACCTTCGAAGACCTGTCCACGTAGAACAGCTCCGAGTTCTGCTCGAATATCCCAAAGAAAAGGGAACACATCTCATCAGTTCAATGTATTTAAGCAGATGTTTCATACACCAGGTACAACTTTATTGGTTTCAATTTGAATAAAAGCTTCAGTGGATTCAATAGGAACCTGAGCGTCCTTGACTGGCCGATCTATGTGTGAGTGCCACGGGAACTCTGACAGTGAAATAAATCCTCGAAAAAAACCGCCCGGTGCTTGAAGGGAAACATTCGGATGTGTGTGTGTGTGTGTGTGTGTGTGTGTGTGTGAGGCGGCAGAGTTCCAGATAACTGGTAAATACATAAATAAATTAGTAAATAAATAGACACAGCCCTTGTTCCAAAGAACACTGAGTTTACTGAGACGAAGCGACGGGAGCCGCCGGCCAAGAGAAGCCAGATGCTCATGAAAAGGATCAGTTTGTTGAGTCAGAACATTTCTCGAGAAACTGCTTTTCGCTTCCGTGTTATCAAAGTCTGGTTTCCACCAGACAATGGTGGCCTGTCACACACACACACACACACACACACACACACACACACACACACACAGTACAGTAAGTGCAGCACTTATTGAAATTGGCTTTTCTTTGTAACAGCGCTTTCACTCGAGGACCAATAAGAAAGCTTGGTACAGAGAATTCTTCTTCTTCTTTCTTTCTTTCTTTCTTTTTTCTTTTTTTTTACTTATGAACAGCCACCGTAAATTCTCCCCGGACTCCGAGAGGTGAGGTGAGAAAAGAAAAAACAGACTTCGGCAGACCGCGTTCACCAGTTGGCCCTCCAGGCGCTTCGCGCTCAATTCGCCGGGACGCGAACGCCGCAAACGGAGCAAGCGATGGTCACCTCATGGCACAAAAGAGCCCCGACCGCCAGAGAGAGATGTCCGGGGGGGGGGGGGGGGGGCAGATGTTGATAACAGGGAGTAGAACAAACTACCCATACTGGTAGAAATTGGCCATTTCAGTATATTTATAGATTGTCAATGATTCCTGCAATGTCCCTATCAAACCGTTTATGACAAAGAAAACATCATTGAGGCTTCACAGTTCAACCATAAACACATTTGAATTGTTTGGATTGGATTTTGTTCCCCATCTATTTGTGCTTTGCAAGTTTTTTCCACCTTCACAAACGTTTGCAAGGTTTTCCAGGAAGTGCATGCGGCTCCTAGTAGATGAAACACGTCAATGGAGAGAAGCAAAAGCGCAAATTCAGGCAAATGCATACTTTGGTCACGTAAAAAAAAGCAAACATAAATGCACAATCTTTTCAATCTTTTTTTTTACATAGTTTATTCTGTCCACGCGCGCGTGTTTATACAGCGCTTCTCTTGTCATAGTCACACGCACTCAGAAGAAAAACCCCACAAGAGCCGCCAGACACAGTCTGGGTGATCTCGCCATGCGGACCGCGATCCGACCGTCAACCCCTCGGGGTGGTGGTGGACCGCCGACTCCGGGGGGGGGGGCGACAGTGACCCCTGAGCGACAGTGACCCCTGAGCGACAGTGACGTTTTGCTGAGAGACTGTATTTGATATTCGAAGCCATAACCGATGGCAGCTGTGCGGCACGGAGCCCAAACCCCCCGACCCCCTTGGAGCCTCGGCGACACCTGGTTCCAGTTCACTGGTGTCTGTGTCACCGAGAAAACATTTGCCCTTTTGGTAAAACATGTAGTGATATGATCGTGTCTCTATCAAACCATCAGCGGTATTTGTTGTCCGCGGAGGGAAATGATGCGGCGCGCCTCGCAGTGCTCCAGATGCTCTGGAGCCGGCTCTCGGGGCCTCGGACGCTATGTTCCAGAGAAAATACCAGCGGGTCGCCGATCCCGAGCCGATCCCCGGGCTTCTCTTTGACCCCTTGACCCCTCGGCTCGGGAGATGAACAGGGATCAGCGGCGGTGCTCCTGACATTTCGCTCACTTTCCCACTGGTTAGGGGCTCAACAACGGGAGCTCTGGTGTAAACACTGCAAGGCACGTGTGTGTGTGTGTGTGTGAGTGTGTGTGTGCGTGTCCGGGTCTCACGGCAAAGTCAGCAGGGGCTTTGCGGCGGAAAGCAGAATAAGGCCGCGATTGTTGTCGCTTCCTAGTTCACTTCTGAACTAACCCCGTGGATCGACGCCCGACGCTCTCCGGGTTTCGTTCGGCTCGCGTCGCATTTTCTACGCGCCAAATCTCTGCGGCTCCCGAAGCGGAGCCGGGGGGGGGTCACGCGGACCAGACGGTGGAATCGAACCCCCGGGCTCCTCCGGGGTCTGGACGACGACGAGCCCCTCGCACCAGACCGACACACTGAGCTCCAGTGTGGGAACGAGGCTCAAAGTGTGAAATCCCTCCAGCGGTCAGATAAGCGCCGCATTCATAATAAATATTCAGTCCATTAATCTGCGGCCTCTGTTGTGCAATGCACAACTTGTTTAAAAGAAAAGGGGGGTTTGTGTGTTGAACATTATCTCATGCATTTGTCATGTCTCCTTTTTATTAGTTTCAATTAATTTCTCAGTTGAAATGACTCCTTCTTGTTTCACTTTCACCTCAAAGTTGTTGTTGTTTTTTCCCGTATCGGGTTCGAAGGTCAAAGGTCGGAGGACGAAGACGCCGTCCAGACCGCAAATCCACCTCAGGCATATTTGGGATTCGTGCAACATACTGTGAAACAAATTGACCAATAAATCAGGGTCAGTGGAATGTATACGTCTTTCCTCCGTGGTAAATGTCACTCAGACTTTCAGAGCGCCCTTCGCCTGGAGCTCCTCCTCCGATTCATCAACATGAATTTCAATTTTAAGTTATTATCCGCGTACGTGTGAACGGAATAACATTTACAAATATGAAAATAGGACGCATTCGAATATAACGGTGCAGAAAAAGGTTTCCGTCCAACGCTTCCAACCTCTTAGAAAATCGGGCGAATGGGCCTCTCCGGCACATTTCACTTGAGTCGAAAGAGAAAACAGATGTCGGGGAGCTGACTGAAAACAAAACAGCCCAAACGCTGAGCGCTCCGGTTAGTTTCCCCCGACCGCACGGGACTCGACGTAACCGTCCCATGTGCCGCTCGTGATCACGCCAAGCGCTCGTGTCACAGACGTGCCTGTACGGTGACACAGAGGTCGCACAAGGTCATCGCGCACAGGCTGGATCAAAGCCACGACAGCACACGCACACACACACACACACACACACACACACACGTTGGTCTCTGTGCAGTAAGTGTGTTTTGGACTTTTGAACTTTCTTTTTTTTTCGCTTCGTTGGCGAATCCAAATTGGGCGGAGAACTTCCGCAGCAGCGCCGGACCTGCGGCAGGAGGCCGGGCGACTGCGGGGACGCGTCCGGTTTTCTCAGCGCTCCGTGGTCGCGGCGCCCGCGAGAGGAAATTAAAAAGATCGGCTTCTTCCCACGGCAGCGTTAGTTGTTTTGACTTGACGTTGTTTATTTGCGGAGGCTTTCTCCGACGGAGCTGTTTTCTCTCGAAATTGCCACGGATTTCTCTCCTCTTTACAGAACCGCGGCCTGAAACACTTGAAGGACGGGGGCCAGGGGGCCAGGGGGTCGGGGGGGGTCGGGGGATAAACAGCGCTGCGTCCGTTATCATTCCCCGACGCTAGAGAAATAAATCGCAATCCCCCGTCCGGAGAGAAAATTGATTTTCCGTTGGAGAGGTCAGCGCAGAGTTAAACACTGGATCTACGGCTGCGTAACACAGATTACACCGGCTGCATTGATGGAGCATGTGATTGACACGCCGTGGATTACGAAATATAGAGTTTGGACTTGACTTGATTTTTGTGCGACAGCTCACGTACTGCGTGTTTGTCCTGTCCACGCCTGAGCAGGGGCTACGTCCAGGGGAGGCCCCGGCTCCGGGAGACGAGACGCACGGGGCGGGCCTGGCGCTGCGCGGGCGGCTAATGGACTCGGAAGATGGGAACTCAAACAGTGACGCCCGGTCTCAGACACCGAGGGACAAAGAGACGCCGCCGCCGCCGCCGCCGCCGCCGCACAAAGACACAGAGTCTCTGTCGCTTCTGTCTCCTGACGGGGCGGGTTTTTTTGGAAACATTACAGATACAGTAAATTTGAGAAAAACAACATCAGACCGGTGCAGAACGGAGGGACGATGATTATATATATTCTTTTGCAATTTAGTTACAGTGTATTGTTGTACAGTATGTCGTTGTGTGGCCTGTAGTTATGTATGCAGTATAAATACATGCAGTATACAAACATATATTTTGTTTCTTTCTGCGATAGTATGATGTTGTAAAGTTGGGGCGGGACTACACCTCACACACCTAACCCTGCTCCGTCTCGAACGCCTCCTTGTTTCGTCCTTCGATGGACTCGGACGGATTTGTCTGTTTGTGTTTCATCACTGTGTTTTCATCAGATTCTTTAGTTGTTGACTGTCGAAGTGACCGAGTGCACAGAGAGCAGTGAGGACGGAGCAGGGGATTGACGCCAGATCCGCATTACCCCTGAGGAAATTGACAAAACATCTCTAATATTTATGGAAACATGGAAAAAATGAAAAATCATGGGTCAACCTGATCTGCACCAAAACGTGTCGCTTTATTCTCGGGTGCAAATCAGTTTTCCCAATCCAATTTTTTGTTGTTGTTGCATAATCCCGCTGACAACGAACAACGAAAAACGTTCAGTTTGACGGAGAACGCACTTTTCCAAGCGCAAATGACAAAAAGGAGACTCGACACGTTGTCGGCTCAATCCTCAGTCCGGCTGTTTGTCAGCTTCTCTGCTGGTCCGTCACAGAGTCTCAGCCTCCGTTCCGCCGCGCCGATGCGGATTCCGTGAAACACAGACGCTGTAATGATTTTCCAGACGACTTGACCTTTGACACGTTGCACCACTTTGCATTCTTTCGGCTGTGGGGGAGGACTAGGAAGAAGATAAGTCCATTCTTTTCACTGACGCTTTGGCCTCGTCTGAACTCTTTGAGTCTAATCTCCGCTCTGAAGATTCACTCATGTAGGCGTTGACTGTCCGATACTTAGGAGACAACAGAGTGACACACACACACACACACACACACACACACACACACACACACACACACACAGTACGTGTCGGGAGTGAGCTTTCCGTCGCGTTGGGACACGTCTCTGAATGCGTCGTCATTGTGCAAACATCTGGTCCCCATCGCGTCGCCGCCGGCAACAGAGCAGTGTCGACGCTGGGCGTTCTGGTGGAACGCATCGCGATTAGACGTGACAAGACGTGCGAGGCGCGTCGAGTCGAACGACTGTCAAAAAAAACACGCGCAGACACAAAACGGGGAGGAGTTAATTCCCCGGAGGGCGTCTCGGGACGCGACGGACGCCGAGGCGTGGCCGAGAGAGGACAGGTCAGCCCGGGTTAGAAAATCTAAAACTGTACGCCGACGTCGCGCCGCCGTGGTGACGTCACGCCGCCGTGGTGACGAGATCAGAGTCTCTGATGTGATCAGCTCCAATCAAGCTGCGTTCAATCGCCTCGTGTTTGTACAGTCGAGAGTGTGACACAGTGTTTCGCTTTACAGGAGCCGTTTCATATTTTCCCACAGCATTCATCATGTCTCCTGCTATTCATCTTTACTATTATTACCTACATATTTTTATTCTGTTAGCTTTTGTTCTCTGCCCATCAAATCAAAAAGACGTAATTTACTGTAAACTTGCAATAATGCAAAAAAAATTACAGTTCGGGAATTCAAAATCCTACTTGAGTAAAAAGTATCATCAGAAATGAACATGTTCTTCATCAATGATTGATATTTCTCATCATATATTAATGTGATGATTTTAATTGCACTGTTTCCCAAACTGCGGGTCTCGCCCCGCTGCAGGGCCACAAGATAAATCTAGTAGGGTCGTGGGATTATTGATTTGCGTTTGGCCTTTTTGGTGAAATATTGGATAATGTTTGAAGTCGTACACATGACATGGGGCCTTCAAAGTTCACGACAAAACCTCATGAATATACATATATAAACACATAATTATGGAAAATATGTTCAATTTCGGTGAATAAGTCCTTTCAAATATTACACACTGTGGCTTTAAGTTTCCCGTTTAAGGAAACATTTGAAATAAAATGTTCATGAACGTAGGACTGATTTATTAAAAGATTTTATTGATTGATCCTTTATTTAAGGTTCCAGCAAATGAAATGGAAAATATTTCATATATAAATACAAGCAGGGACAGAAAACAAACACACACACAGACAGAAAAGAAAACATGTTAAAACACAGTGGACAGACTAAAGCACGGAATCACACGGGGAATCAAAAATGAATAGTGGAAAATGTGATCTCACGATCTCATGACACACACACACACACACACACACACACTCACACACACACTCACACACACACACACTCACACGCACACACACACACTCACACACACACACACACACACTCAAACACACTCACACTCACACACACTCACACACACTCACACACACACACACACACTCACACACACACACACTCACACACACACACACACACACACACTCACACACACACACTCACACACACGCACACACTCACACACACTCACACACACACACACACACACACTCACACACACTCACACACACACTCACACACACTCACACACACACACACTCACACACACACACACACACACTCACACACACACACACACACTCACACTCACACACACACTCACACTTACACACACACTCACACTTACACACACACACACACACTCACACTCACACACACACACACACACACACACACACACACACACTCACACACACTCACACACACTCACACACACACACACTCACACACACACACACACACACACTCACACACACACACACACACTCACACTCACACACACACTCACACTTACACACACACTCACACTTACACACACACACACACACTCACACTCACACACACACACACACACACACACTCACACTCACACACACACACACACACACACACACACTCACACACACACACACACACACACTCACACACACACACACTCACACACACACACTGCTACAGTGTCTCAGATATCTCAAATATGCTGCTTCATTACTGAACAGCATCCAATTTAGTTTCTTGCGTTGAAATCCTGAAAAATTCAAAAGATGAAGCACAGGTCGAGCGTGTGAAGCCGGTCCTGTGTGTTGTCGGAGTGTGATGCTGAGCGGACGCAGGATGTGAACCCCCGGGGAGCTCGGAGTCACTGGTCACTGGGGAGATTGTAGGAGATTTCCCACGCTGCCGTCGTCCGCTGTCCGATCTCCGTCTCCTCTCTCGCCCCCTCGTCTCATGTGTTCATCACGAATCCCCTGCTCCGTCTACGTCTCCCCTCATTCCGCTCTCCTCGCATTCACATCCTGCTCCTCGATGTCCTGCCCGTCTCCACAACAACAACAACAACAACAACTACAACAAGAAGAAAAGAACGGCACAATTAAAAAGAATGTTTTAATGAGATACAGAGGAATGTGCACATGTCTGCTCCATGGTCTTGATAAGATAAGATAAGTTAAGTTAAGATAAGATAAGATAAGATAAGATAACATGAGATAAGATAACATAAGATAACATAAGATAAGGTAAGGTAAGATAACATAAGATAACATAAGATAAGGTAATATAAGATAAGGTAAGATAACATAAGATAACATAAGATAAGGTAATATAAGATAAGGTAAGATAACATAAGATAACATAAGATAAGGTAAGGTAAGATAACATAAGATAACATAAGATAAGATGACATAAGATAACATAAGATAAGGTAATATAAGATAACATAATATAAGATAACATAACATAAGATAAGATAAGGTAAGATAACATAACATAACATAACATAACATTACATAAAATAACATAACATAACATAAGATAAGGTAAGATGAGATGAGATGAGATGAGATAAGGTAAGGTAAGTGAAGATAACATAAGATAAGATAAGATAAGATAAGATAAGATAAGATGAGTTAAGATAAGATAAGATAAGATATGATAAGATTTACCTTTATTCGTCCCACAATGGGGAATTTTGGTCGTTACAGCAGCACAGTGGACAGAATGTTGCACAAATAGCAGAATAGAAAGATATGTAAAGAAATTTTAAAAAGCAGTATGTACTGTATGTACAAAACATAACAAAACATAAAAATGTAAATACTATATTCAGAGCAGTAGCAATAGTGCTACCTATTATTAAAGGTCACATTGTTCAGTACAGACACACGAACGTACAGTTGGTCTTTCGGCACATGGAGCACAAGTCATCTGAGGTTGGGTTTTTTTGCACTTTATTTACCATATTTCCTCAAATTTAGGCCAAATTTAGAGCAATTTCAATTTCACAAGTTTCAATTGGCCACTTCATTTTATACTGAAGTCAATAAAGTGACTGTTTACACCTTTCAAGGCATCGTTGCTTTTTATAAAGAATACTATATGAATATATATACATTTTTTTAGTAATATTTTCTATATTTATTTTTAATTTTGTTTTTACCCTGTAGCACTTTGAGATTTCTTTTAGCAATGAAAAGTGCTCTATAAATAAAATGTATTATTATTATTATATATGTATATATGTGTGTATATATATACCAAACTCCATCCTCACCCACAACCTTCCTGATTTATACACGTGCTGTTTTCCAAATGAAGTTGTAATGTTTCACTCCGGCACTTATTCTTTTACATTTACGTTATATTTTAATACTGAAGTCAACAAAGTAACCGTTGACACCATACAGAGATTCACTGCTTTTTTTTAATAAAAGTGAATGTGAAAGATATTCACATCCCGAACTCTCCGTCTTCACCTTCAACAAACACTGAATGACACTTCCCCCTAAACTCCTCGTGGTTTCTGTTCAACAAGTCCTCAGAGGTCAGAAGTGAGGACGAGAAGGGACCGTGTGGTGCACGCTGCCCCCTAGTGCTGTGAAATGTACTGTGTATATTACTATATATATATATTACAATATACGGTGTATATTGTATAGAGAGAGCATGAGAAGTTCTCGTGCTCTGTGGTGATTTTATGAATTCATATATTAAAACAAATGATTATTTAACAGCTATTAATCCTGTTTTTAATCCAATGACTTTTATTGTTGGTGTATTGTTGATTTGTGTGTCAGCTACTGGATACAGGAATTTCCCCTAGGGTATGAATTATCTATCCATCCATCCATCCATCCATCCATATATCTATCTATTCATCTGTCTATCTATCTATCTATCTATCTATCTATCTATCTATCTATCTATCTATCTATCTATCTATCTATCTATCTATTCATCTATCTATCTATCTATCTATCTATCTATCTATCTATCTATCTATCTATCTATCTATCTATCTATCTATCTATCTATTCATCTATCTATCTATCTATCTATCTATCTATCTATCTATCTATCTATCTATCTATCTATCTATCTATTTATCTATCTATCTATCTATCTATCTATTTATCTATCTATCTATTCATCTATCTATCTATCTATCTATCTATCTATCTATTTATCTATCTATCTATCTATCTATCTATCTATCTATCTATCTATCTATCTGTCTATCTATCTATCTATCTATCTATCTATCTATCTATCTATCTATCTATCTATCTATCTATTTATCTATTTATCTATCTATCTATCTATATATATCTGTCTATCTATCTATCTATCTATCCATCCATCCATCCATCCATCCATATATCTATCTATTCATCTATCTATCTATCTATCTATCTATCTATCTATCTATCTATCTATCTATCTATCTATCTATCTATTTATCTATCTATCTATCTATTTATCTATCTATCTATCTATCTATCTATGTCTGATCTGTTGGTTATTATTCCTTATTTCTGGTGTACTGTATACAGTGTATATGAAACAAAGTCCACACTCTGTTAAAGACACTGAGAAATTAAACAATGAAGTTTTAGTTCCTCTTCTCTTAACAAGCGACGTGACTCGTCATCAACGTGTTGTGGTTTGCAAGTAACCAACCAGTTGATTATTTGATTCTTTCATCACCCTCATCTTGGCATCTTTAAATCCCAGGTATGGAAACTCTGGGTTAAAGAGCACACGTACTTATTACAGTAAAAAATCAAACCACTAGATGTCAGTGTAACCTCACGAGTATTCACACACCCACACACACACACACACACACACACACACACACGCAAAAATAATTCAAATAAATGATTCAAATAATTGAACAATGATCATTTCATGTATTATATGTTTCCGGTAAATTAAAAAAAAAAAGTCAATTTTTAGTAAATAAGTTTGGGGGGAAAAACAAACAAACACTCTCTGCAAGTCTGGTGACTTTACAGCACAAAAAACAATGTGTATTTATTGGAAAAACATAATCAGCTGAGGTTGGAGAGAGAGGAAAAAGGGAAAATGTTTGTTTTAAAAAAAAAAAAAAGAAAAGAAAGAGAAGAAGCTTCCTACCCCGAAGGAGCAGAGGTCAGCTGAGCGTGAGCTCGGAGCAGCCGCTGACATTTCACACATGCTCAGCAGCTAAAAGTGGCACAAAGTGTGTCATTGTCCCCGCTCGGTCCTTTTGGCATCAACAGCGTGTGGATACAACTCTTTTATAATGTCTGCCCCGTTAGGAAAAACAATAAATCCACCACTCAGACAGCGAGTGTATGAATTACATCTTCCATAGTATGCAGACTGAGCATTATGTCACAGAGTCTGAATCAGTGTGTGTTCCGGGGAAAACTGTGAACGAGTGTCGGCCACCGCTGCTTTGGGTTTTTTGCTGTACGTATGAATTATGAAGGAAATTCATGCTGGATGACTCTGCTTTCCAATGCAGTGCCAGTATGAAGCTATAGTTGATGTACAACCGGATGCGCGTCGTACACTGTGCACATGTACGACGTACGTTACTGGAGCGGTCCACCAGAGGGCGAAACCGCAGAACTGAGGCCGTATTGTTGCTTCTTTCTGAAACTGGAAAAAAATCGTTGCGACACTGGAGGAGGTGGGCATACGGTGGCACTGCGGATGGTGTGTGAGACCATGACCAGTGACGGCCCCCTACTGTTCATGTGCGTATTTGCATCTCGAAGACGCGTCGTGTTCATTTCGCGCACGACCAACGTGCAGAACAACGGACGCGGGATGCCAAAATTACTGTACCGTCGTTGACCAGCTTTTACAAAAATAACGTCAGCATAGCCTCGGCTCATTGAAACCAAACTACAAATCTTTTCCAAATTTAAAACAAGTTGTTTGACAACACTGAGAATCTTATCCAGATTTAAGTGTCAGGATGAGAGGGATGAAGGACTCAGCGGCACAAATCGGCTGTAAAATCCTGCTGGTGGATGCATCCTTGCATCCCACCACTAAACCAACAGTAGTGACCATATCTTATATCATATTATATATATATATATATATATATATATATATATATATATATATATATATATATATAATATGAAAAATTATACACATATATAATATTAAAAAGGATGCGTTTAAAGGGACAGTTCAGTGATTTTGAAGTGGGGCTGTGTGAGTTACTTATGCATAGTTAATATGTCACCTAGTGGAGATGGTGATCAGCGATGTCATTTAACGGAGTTAGGAGGAGAAGTGGAAGTAGCGTAAGTCTGAGTCCCACTGTTGCAGAGGGGACCACCGAGATACTTCTTTTTCGCCACATTTTTAAATGCTTACCTTAAAAAAAATATATATATATATATATCCGTTCAATTGAACGCTAAAGGATGTGTATTTTTTCCACTGCATCAGTTTGCCGCCAGACAGCCGTTTAAGGTTGCCCTTCTTTTTCAAGCGTACTTCAAGTATTAGTGCGGCAGCTGCGAGTCAAACAGCTGATTTGCGGATTGATACTCCGCCGGCGCTAGTTGGCGCAGTAATACATGGCCGAAAAAGACGTTTCTCGGTGGTCCCCTCTGCAACGGTGGGACTCAGACTTACGCTACTTCCACTTCTCCTCCTAACTCCGTTAAATCCAACCCCACTTCAAAAACCCCTGAGCTACCCCTTTAAAAAAAACGCCTTGAAATGCTAAATAACGGAATTTAAAACGTGATCAACTATGTCTGAACTTACTCGTGTGTCAAAGTGTGCAAATTTAAACATCACAAGTGCAATTTGTCTACATTTCCTGACAAGATGATTGCCCCCCCCCCCGCCCTCAACAACCAAGTGAAAGTTGCAACAGCAGTTGTACAGATGGTCACTGCCATGCTTAAGCCTTGATGAATAAAAAGTCTGGGGGGGGGGCGGTGCCTTTGGAGAGGGAGATGTTCATATATGCATGGGGCCTGCGGACACTGGGGCCACTCTCCGCTGATCACATCTGAATACACAAAGCCACACTCCGTCCCCCGCACTCTACCGAGGCAATCTCCAAACTGCCATATTCTACATCTTCATGAGAACAAATCAGAGCAGCTATGTTACGCAACCGCAGGCCTGTCCCTCTCATCCCCGCCCGCTGTCATTCATCACCTGGAGTCGATGGCCAGTGCAAACAGTTGCCAAGGCGATGATAAAGTTTTACTGCTCCCCGCTGTTACGTTAATGCCGTCACATCGGCTCCTGTGCGCTTCCTGTTTGCTCCTTTTTCCTCAATTCACACGATACGGGGGGACAAAAGGGCCTCGAGCGGGGCGGACGCCGCGGCTGTCCGAGCTCTTTATGGCGCCCGTCTCCTTGGTGAGCGACACCGGAGAGCAAATACATCGTTGTCAATTTATTTTTCATATCGGGAGGTGTGAATAAATCAAACGCGCAGACGCCGGATATTTGCGCGGCGACGCGCAAAAGAACTTCCCCTGCGCCCGCGTTGACATCCGGATGTTTCGTCCCCGTGTGTGTCGACTGTGAAATGTTTTCTGTCTTCACACACAGTAGATGTGTGGCTCCGCTCAGCGAAATTAAATCATACAAACCATGATTTTATTTTCAATAAAGACAACATTCATATGGCACGTTTCAAATAATTTAGTTTATTTGCTGGCAGGTAAAAAAAACAACAACAACAACAATAAATATAAATATGTAAATGTTATAAATTAAATTGCGCATTTGCTTTTTTTTGTCGTCGTTTGGTCCCGAAAAAAAAAAGAAGAAAAATGCAAGAAATATATTACAAGCACATGAATACGTGTTCACCAAGCACATGCCTGTTCACACACGGCGCACCAGTCGGACAGGAGGACTCTGCACGTCGCAACCACGAACGTGTGCGTCAAAGAAAAGTGCCTTTCCCACTTTCTCGCGCCGTGCGGTTGGACCTGGACTCAGCCTGTCACGCTGTCCGTGGACTCTCCCGGACGCCGTCCGTCCGCGTTCGCACCAGCCGTCCACTTGAAGGCGCCAAACCTCCAACCTCTGCTCTGTTTTCCCTGTCCTCTTCCATCCTTCCTCATCTTCACACACACAGAGAGAGAGAGAGAGAGAGAGCGAGCGAGCGTTGACATCCGCAGAATCCACCGCCGCCGCTCTCGACAGCGGCCCCCGCGTCCCGGCGCAGCGCCCCGGCGCGCCACGTCTCGCTTTGCTTGCCTTCACGACCCCTCGAGGGGGCCACCAGCTAACAATCCTTCATCGGCTCACTTGGAGGGGGGGAGGGAAGGGAGGGAGATCAACGCCCCCCCCGCCCCCACTCCTTCACGCCGCCTTCTCCTGTCGCGGCTGCGTGGCGGCCCTGTCGCCGGGTTTGGCCTGGCACACGAGGTCCCCGTAGGCCGGCGAGCGGAGGAAGCGAGGGTAGCAGTCCTTGGCCATGAGCATGTAGATCTTGTACTGGGCCATGTTGAAGCACGACGGCGAGGGGTCCAGCATGTTGTCCCTGGTGATGTCCCGGGTTTCGTGGTCGATGTTAATCTGGAAAGAAAGGCACAAAAGGGGAAGGAGCATGTTAGTCCCGGCTCCTTTTGGACTTGGGCCTCGTCTTCTGACTCCCGGGGTTCACATTTCTCTCTCTCTCTCACCTCTCTGGGAGCGTCGCTGCCGATGAACTCGTCGTAGATCTTCTGGGCTTTCGCCGGCAGTTTGCCGGGCGACTTGGTCGTCCTGTAGTCCTCGCAGGCAAAGTAGAACGCGATGTTCTCCTCGCTGAACTCGGACACCAGGAAGGCCGTGAAGGCGCACAGTCCGTCTGGCGGGAGAGGGAGGGGCAAAAGTGCGATTAGTTGACGGCACGTGTCCCAAGTGTGTCATGCGACGCGCTGAATCCGAAAAAGGTGCACTTACATTTGCTGGACAGGAGTTTTTCAAAAGACTCTTTCCACCGGAGGCATTCCTCCAGCGTGGGCCTGAGAAAGAGACGGAGCGCGGTTAGCTTTTTAACTCGGGACCTGCAGTCACGCGAACCGCCACAATGGATTCCACCAACCGGTGCTCGGCATTGTGTGAAGCGCTCACCTGTTTTTCCCTGTCTTGCAGCAGGATCGATTCCAGTTGGATTTCTGCAAAACGCTTCCCAGCATTGCTTTCAGCTCTTTGGCCCTGCGAAAGGGGGGAAAAAATAGAAAGAGAGAGAAAAAAACCAGGTTAGATAAGAGATGGATTCCTCGCAAGACCTTGGATGCGCAACGCTGAGCGACGCTGCCGGTTCGTCTTCCCTCTCCCTTTTTTCAAAATGCTCTCACAAACAAGATTAAATAGAAATGTATAAAATATGATAAATGATAATAATAAAATATATTATATATTAAATAATAGAAATAAAGCAGCAGCAGTGCACGTCCCGTATCCCAGCAATCCTTCCCGGTGCAGTGTGAGCTCCGTGTACCTTTCCAAGCAGCAGGTGGGCAGCGACGCCAGTCCTTTGCACATCGCAGCAGGTTGGAGTCGGACGTGGGCGGAGTGGTCGGTCGGCCGGAGGGTAAATATCCTTTTTATTCCCCCGGTGCAGCTCAGTGGGGAGCGAGAAATTTGTCTGTGTCTGAACGGAGACCGAGCGGAGGCTTTATAGTTCCTCCCTGCCCTGCCTCTGATTCGTCACCGGCCCGCTCGGCCAATCACAGAGACAGAGAGAGAAAAGGGGGGAGGGAGGGGGAGGGGGAGGGGGAGGGGGGGGGGGAGGATATGCAAGGACAGGGCAGAGGAATTACTGTAAAATGATAAAAGCCAGTGGCTTTTATCGTCACGTGCGGCGAGAGCACGTCCCGGAAAAAAGCACAAGTCAATGTTCTTTTGTGTTTTGTTTTGAATCCCCTCTCCTTTTCAAAGCCACTCGCTGTACATGCACATGAGATGGAGAAAATAAAGACCTCCATCCACCCTTGTCTCCCGTTGTCGTCAACTTCAAATCGAGTCGTAGTTTTCGAACTACCCTTTCCCTCATTTCCTCGCCTTTCGACTGGTGTTTTCCTTTTGATCAAGTAGCCACAGTTTCTGAGAAAGCCCAGGCTCGCCCCCCGAGTCAGATTTCCCTGTAAGAATTCAATCGGGCCGTGTATGCCGTTTCTCCTAGATCTGCTAACAACATCGTCCCCGCGTCGCTCCTCCGCTCCTCTCGTCTCTGCGGGATCGCGGTTTCGGCTTTTGCACAGAGATGAGACACTCGCCGGAGACACATCATGCGCGGCTGATAACACACGTGTTCTGAACGCGGCCGCCCCCCCCGGGCTCTTTGTCGGGCCGTGACAATGGTCGTTGGCTCCAGCGAGAAAAGTGACGGGAAGGAAAGGCGGTGCCGTTTAATGGTGTTAGTGCGGTGCAGGCTGTGGACGGGCAAGCGCGTACGTGCGCTCGACACAATAAAGCTTGAAGCGGGGAGCGTTTTCTCACGTGGCGGGCGGCCGGGTTATGATCTGTCTGACATACGGTGCATACTAAAAGGGTGAGGAGATAATCAAGAGGTGACACGCGGCTCAGCTGAAGAGCGGCGATGACCCTTGACCCTTCGACAGGAACAGAATTCATAATTCATTCATGATCAAATCTGTTTGTTTTTGTTGTGGGGGGGGGGGGGGGGTTAGGGTAAATTAGTCTTTCTTTGAATTTCAAAAAACTACAACAAGACCTTGAGCCACCGAAACCAATATGGTAATTAGAGCATTAAGGGGCCTTGGGCCACGATCTGCCCAATGACAGTGGAAACATTGTGCTGCGCCCGTTACACAAGGCAAACGCCCGTCGGGTGTTTCAAGGAACTTGAGACCCAACAGGAGTGTGTGATGGCTGAGCGCCCATCTGACTCAATGAAAAGATTCCTTGTCGAATGCCAGAGTGCGTTACTTTTTTTCTTTGAAGGAACTTCAGGGGCGTTCGATTCACGGGGGCAGAGCCTGCGAGTCGCTTTGGGAACAAAGGCGACGACACAAGAGGCGGATACTCACCGCGAGAGGTTGGCGTACAATGTCGAGACAGCGTGTCAGGGCGCGGACGGCGAGGAGTGATGGCGGCGCCGCTCGACAGTTGGAGTGGATCGCGGTTCCTTTTTGAATCGTCACATTAAGCCGCAACCAGCAACCCCTTTTTAACAAACAGCACGATTGGATTGCATACAAAGTGGACGCAAAGACGGATTGGATAACGTGCAACACGCGACGTCGCCCGGAAGCAGATTAGCCACGTCCGTGTCTGAAAGGGAGCGGGTGAATATGCGCTACTCGCCAAATGATCAAATGATTCAATTCACTTCCCATTTGATTCCCACACAATTACAACTGTCGTTTGCTTAAGTAGTACATTTGGAGCAGTCAGGACAAACGTAAGGCAAAGGTTCACAAAGCTTTGTTTGAAAGGGAACAAACTTGTGCGAGGAAACACCACCCGCGAAAATGTCCGCCCGCTAATTGGTTTTGGCGACATCGCGCCGCGCGGATTTTTCTCCTCACATTCAAATATTTCGACGAGCAAGCGGAGCACATTTCCTGTCTTTCGCCTTATTTGCGCAACTCGTGTCGCCCTCTGTACTGTCCGAATTTGCCCGCTGTGGGACGGATAAAGGGACGTCTTAAAAAACGTGCTTCCTATATGACGTGAGCACAGCATTGATCCAGCCTGCCGTACGTCCCTGTACTGTCTCAGCCTGCCTGTGACTCCGACTGAAGAAGTGTGCCAGCAGATGTACATGTAAAGACATCATGGCAAGCAGGAGTTGCTGGAGACTATTTTTAGAAGCTGGTTTCGGTGCGCTCGTGAATATTTATAACGCGAGGCGGGGTACGTGGGATTGAGTCACTTCGGTGCCCGTGTTCTCTCGTAAAAGAGCGGCACCGTGTCGCCCGGTGCATCAATGCTTTCTGATGTGCTTTCATAGTTTCTATCTGAGCACAGGGGAACCGGTCTATTTCGGGCGTCTCGGAAACGCAGGCAAGAGCTCGTTAGTCGGATCAGGTCATTGTTGATGATGGGATTTTTCTGTGGATAAGAAAATTACGGAAGAGCATTAGGGCCGGGCTTGAGAAATAAAAATGAGGGGGGAGATTATTATTATTAATTTATTTTTACATTTCCAGAATAAAGTCGAAATCTTGAGAGAAGGTTGAAAATTGTTACCTGGAAGCACGTTTCAGCAGGACCACACAACCGCATGTTGATTTAACTAAGCTAACGCTAACGCTAGCTGCTAACCGGGTTGTAAAGTTGCGATATTGTTATTGACAGGCTGAATCTGGAAGGAACGATTGCGGCGACAGCGGGTGTTTGCAACGTGAACGCCGACGTGTGTCCTGACACGATAAACGTTCAACTGCAAACAACCGTAGATGAATTTTGAGAGGCGCGCCGTTAGCGAAGCTAGCGTAGCAACACGGACGTTCAGGGTTATTTCAACTTTCAACTAATCCCCACATTTCGACTTTATAGTCACATTTCGACTTTATAGTCAAAATGTAAAAATAAAGAATATTGTCAGAGTGATCTTTTAAAAACAACAAAGTAGAGATGAATGAGACTACCAGAGAAACTATGGCTTTGGACGTTAAAACTTAACTCAACCTATGTTTTCCGGAGTGACCTTTAGCTGTTGTGTGAGCGATGACCGTGTCCCGTCTCTCAGTCGATGATATTGTCCCTTGATCTTCCTGATCTCTGTCAAAACTTCCATCGAGACTTTTGGTCCCCAAAGCCTTAACCACGAGTGGCGAACGATCAGAAAAACACTGATATCGCTAATTGTGTGGAACAGATTGTCAGATGTGGTGCCAACAAATTAGCTTCAAGACAATTTTAGTCCAGACCAAATTGGCAGCCGTGCGAAGGGCACTGCCTGTACTGCATTGAGCGTTTAGCAGGCGCTGATTAGGTTGAGTAAGCTTCTGTAGAAAGGATGACTCAGATGGACAACTGCTCGGGGATTGCTAAACCCATCTACATTCATTGTGCCGGGGAGGATTTAATTGCTCCGTTTGTTTCCAAAGAACAAAAGGTCGCCTGAGGAGTCTGGGGGAACCCGACCACCCACCCACCCACGTACTCATACGCTCACACCGTGATGTCAGCACACTTTCTACCATTCTCACCGGCGAAGGGCAGCCGGAAGCAGAGATGAAAAGAAAAAATGTGTGTAGTGTTGTCGGGCGAAAGGGGCTTTTCCGCGAGCTGGAGATTCACCGTCCTTGACGCCGGATGATGCAACAGACACACTCGTCAAAAGCTTCGACATTTCTGTTATACTGCTGTTAAACTAAAAAGCTTCGCAGATGAAGCTGTGAGAGTCGGCTTTCACACATTTCTCCGAAAAACCCATGGATTTCATCTCCTATCTGACATCTGGGCAACAGAGGCTCCCGTTGTTTAATTAGGTCATGCTCTTCCATTTTTTTTATCCTGATGATGTACTCTGATAAGAATGTGCGACACAGTTTACCTGTAGTGTAAAGGGTCACGCTGCACCGTCTGGTTAACTGTATTTGTATGTACAAGGATTTGTCATGGAACGACGTCCCGTGTCTTTGCCTAAAAATCAGTTAGTGCTGACGTACAGAGACAAACAACCATTCACACTCTCAATCACAAATCTACAAGCAATTTCGTTTCCTTTTTAACCTAAGCTGCATGTCTCTGGACCGTTGGATGTGTCGGGAAAAAGCCAGCGTGGACACGGGGAGAACATGGAAACTCCGCAACACCATGCCGCCCTCCGATTGGAGCCCTCATCAAGGGCTAACACTAAGAGATTGTCTGGTGAACTGTTGATCCTCTCAGGATTCCTGGTATGTATTCTGGGTTTTCTCGGAATGGCCTCAGGTGTCTTTGCCGCGATTTCAGTCCTAGAAAGAGGCCCAGTTTAGGGAGGAACCACAAGGGGCAGTCAGACCCATTAATACAACTCTACTTGAGATGCCGTCTCTGTTCGATAAAGAAAAACGTCATGCATTTGAATTTGCATACTTGGAACACATAGGTTTTGTGATGTTTCCTCACCCTGGATGTTCTTTTTCCACAATGAAATTGGGTCACAGCTCCAAAACTTTTCATTAAAAAAGTCGACAGGCAGTGACGGTTTCAAATTGTGCTTTGTAATTCCCACAGCTGCATACGGTTCGTTGGGCACACCCAGCCGAATCTAATGTCATACCATTTACTGTACCTCTCAGTAAAATGCAATACAATACCACATCATACATCCTCCCAAAAAAATCATAAAGTTGAATCAACTTCTCTAAAAAAAAAAAAAACTGAGCGTCATAACCCTTTGGAGGGCTGTATTTATTCATAGGCTGTTTTATAATGCATTACTGTTATCTGTTCTTTTTTAATGGTTCAAACTGGGTCAATCTTCAGCTGAACTGAAAAGCATAAGGACTTGCAATTTATGTTACTTCAGTCAACACAACTAGAAACCCTTTTGTGCTCAAGTCTTTTTTACCGTTTCAAACAGACAACCATAAGGAAGTCTAAAGCAGCAATACACATTTTGTCTTTCAACCACTGATATATATACACATATATATATATATATATACACACACACATATATATATGTGTATATATATTTCAAATTGACTTGACCTTGTTTGTACAAACTGGGATTGAAAGACACTTTCTTTCAAGTATGAAAAACCGGAAATCAATCAGTGCTATTCAGGGACTCGAAACGTCTCGACGTCCTGAAACCAGAAGAGACATTTATAGCCAGACACACACTCAACGACGGTATGGAATCCTTGAAATTGTTTCATCTCTATGCTTCAAAAATGGCCTTTAAGTTCAGAATAGGAAGTGCGTCACCAGGGCAATCCTGATAAAACCAGGTGTGACATTTTACCTGTATCAGTGAGTTCTCAAACGAAAGGTCTCATCTCTTTATTACTTCTAGAATTAAGGCTAAGGCCATTTCGGGACACTCAGATCTCCGGTACTACTTCACCTCAAACTAAAATCCTGTTCATATGATTCACATTTTACCTCATGCTACCTGAAAGTGGACGTCCATTTATCCTTTCAGACCTTTCAGCTTCATTTGTGCTCAGCTGCGATGGAGGGAAAACTCATCTTTAACTCACCGTGCTCCTTTTAACAGTTCCACCCTCATCTGGATTCTGCCGCAGGGATGACGGAGCGGGAACTGGGATCATCCTCTCCTCGGGGGATGCTGTTATGCCGCCCTTCTCGAGTGTATTGTCGCCACGGATAATATAAATAAGATCGTGACCCTAATACCTCACTTTCACCCCTGCCTTGGAAATTGAGCATCCCAGGACAAAAAGACCACCAACAGACAGTAATAGTAAGTTTTTTGATGATACACTACACCCTGATGGCAACCCGTTATCAGCCACCCTTCCTTTCTGAGGTTGAGTGCCGTCCATTAGCATAGAAAGTAGGCCAAGTGGCTCAAGAAATTCCTCTCATCTGTGCACCACCATTAGCGCCAAACCTGTCCCAAAAGAACTCAAAGAAATACTCTTAAGGAGGTACTGCAGATTTTTCGTCTTGTGTTAATTCAGGTGACATTGCTTCCAACAAACAAAATAATGAAAGCTGTAAGTTTAGATGATATATAAAAAAAGATCTTTTGGGGGTGAGGTTTAGGAGAACCAGCACTAGCGCTCTACCATTTATCCATTCGCTCTCTCTTGAACCTCCATGAACACGATGTTTAGAAGGTCAGCTCCAGCCGCGGAACCAGAAACCAGGATCCAACCAGAGACCTGATCCAGTAATGTACAGTTGATCCTCCACCTCGTGATCCTTCCCTGTCAAAATCAGCTCGGGGAGTTGTCGCTTTCCATGCGAAGTAGCTGATGGATGAGTTAGTTTGTCGCTCTTGTCCCCAAGAACAGCCTAGTTCAATGGTAACCAAGAATCACAGAATAAAGAAAAAAATACCTTTGTTATTTTTGCTGTAAGCTGTGCCCCAAACGCCTAATTACAATTGCTAACAGCCATCTGACGCGCACTTTGTTAGGCCTTATTTGTGACCAACAGCTAATGATGCTAGCTACAAAGACGTTTTTTGATTTTTGTACCACAGGAAAAATTTGGGAACAGCTACAATTTTTTCATATGGTTACAGGCAGTAGCGGTTTCAAATTGATCTGTCCAATTCCCACTGGTAGTACATTTACTTTACACCATTTATGACCTCCCAGTATAATGCAATAAAATTCAAAAGCACCACGAACTACATCCTCCAAAATTTGAATCAACGCTTCTCTAAAACATTTCCCAAAAACAAGCTGAACATGATAACTCTCCAGAGGATTGGATTTAGTGATGGGCTGTTGTATTATTGCATTACTTCCATCTAGTTTTTATCGTAGTTTAAAGTGGGTCAATTTTTTGCAGAAACAAAAGGGACTTCAAGTGTGTGTGTTCAATCTTCCCTAGATCGATGTTACCAGAATTGGAGTCATACCCAGCTTTGCCTTTGAGACCTCCAAACTGTATGAACATCTTGCTCATTGTGTTTCTATTGATGATGAACAAACACAACAGGGACAATTCAGAAAAGTCTGCTCTCCTTTGTACCCACATGAAGCATTAACCGGCTGTTAAATTGGCTCTTCTTTGTGATGCCGATCGCAAATCACTCCCACAATACAGAGTGTGCACATTAGGCCCCAGAACAAACGTGCTGAGCGGCTGTTCGGATGACTCACAAGATTGCGGATCAAGTCTCCTGCATGAACTTCCAGTGTACTGCCGGTGTAGCAGCGCAGAATGTACCCCCTCCCTAGACTATACCTGGGGTTAAAGATGGCGAGCCTGTTTTATAATATAATATCTTTTATGTTTCATACCCCGGGGTATGAACTGGATTAGCCAAGACGGGTAAACATGGGTTATAAAATAGGCTAGGATACTTCATACCCCCTAGGCCAGATTATACTCCCCCACACACACAAGCCCTATGAATTTAAATTAACACCCTAACACTCAAATCTGATTACTTTGCGATGGCTATTGTACTAACGTTTCTCTAATTTCAAATTTTATTTTATCTATTGCTTAGTCCTAAATCCAGTATATTTTTCCCCCTGAGTTACTTTATTAATGAAAAACACAAGGAGGTATAATCTGGACAGGAGATCTATAGTGTGATCGAGCCCAAAATATATAAATTATTATGGGAAAAAAACTCTGAAATACTGATTTATTTGTGAAAAATACAAGGGGGTATAATCTGGACTAGAGAGGTATATTCTGGGTTTGTTCAGTTCATACCCCAGGGTATAGTTAAGGACTATACCTAGTATTAAAGTGGGCGAGCCTGTTTTATAGTATAATATCTTTTATGTTTTAAACCCGTGGTATAAACTGGACTAGCCCAGACGGGTATACATGGGTTATAAAACAGGCTAGGCTACTTCATACCCCCCTAGGCCAGATTATACTCCCCCATACACACATCCAGAAAACAGCCCTATGAGTTCTGTTCTGGCTAAACTATCCTAATTTAAATTAACACCCTAACACTCAAATCTGATGACTTTGCGATCGCTATTTTACTAACGTTTATCCATTTCTAATTTTATTTTATCTATTGCTTAATACTAAATCCAGTATATTTTTCCCCCTTGAGTTACCTTAATTAATGAAAAACGCGAGGAGTTATAATCTGGACAGGAGATCTATAGTCTGGTCGAGCCCAAAATATATAAATTATGATGGAAAAAGAAACTCTTGATATTGAAATACTGATTCATCTGTGAAAACAAAAGGGGACTAGAGAGCTATATTCTGGCCTTGTTCAGTTCATACCCCAGGGTATAGTTTAGCAGGGGGTAAACTAATGCTAGTGGGCACCATCACTGTCCATTCAATTAAAACTAAATGGAGACAAACTGTGGACTAAGCTTCCCCAGGGCCGTCTCAGGAAATGATGCATCCTTCATGCCCAGTGTTTTTCTGTCTACCTGTTTGTTGGTAAGTAAGTGTACAGTATGTGTTGTGAGAAGAGGTGGTGAAACAGAAGAGAGAAAGAAAAAAAAGTCCCAACATCCGAGCCGCAGGTCAATGCCACACAGGAAGTGACTGTAATGGTTCTCGGCATCACATTGGCTTGTTTGTTTTCTTTCTTTTGCAGTTTTTTTCTTTCTCCGAAGGTCCTTCAGAGCAGTGACTCAGTGAAGAGAGGAGCGGCCGAACGCCTGGTGAAATATACGAGTGAATGGAAACATTGAAAGAGAACGATGATGATGATGATGATGATGATGAATTGCTGGGAAATTCTTGCCAACGGATCCGATCTCAACGATTAGAAATTAATGTTGATTAACTCATTTTGGTTCTGATGTTTTTCGCGGAATCGGCTTGTTGGGTATTCCGAGTTCGTAAATTCATGATCTAATTCTGGATATTCCCCCATCACTGTCCAATTGTCACCCAAACACCATTTCATGTAAACTTCTAAATAACCATATATATACACATACAGACTCAAAGTATGTGTTAATTGGAACATGTACGTTTATATAAAGCCGTCCCACAATTTTGCTCATTATTTTCATCATGAATCAGTTTGTTAAAGACAGGTTTAGATTTTTTTCTTTGATAGTTTTGTGGATTAACATGTTATCATGGAGGAGGGATTATGTTTGCATAAAGACTGAAACCAGCTCACCTGGCTGGTGTCTTGTTTCAAATAAATAAATATATATATATGTATATATATATATACATATATATATATATATCCGTTGAGATATGAGCGATTGATAACTCACATCTAACCCTCAAGCAGGAAAGTGAATAGGTGCATTTTTTCGAAAATGTCAAACTATGACTCTTATACAAGGGGAGAAAAAAATAGGCCACGCACTTCTATAAATAGATTTCATCATTTAATTGCTGTGCTGCTTCATAGGAAGCTCGTCCCCGTTGGCCTGGATTTTTTAATAGAACGTGTTTCCGGTGCATATTTAAACTCTTGAAAAAGATTTAAACATGCGCTAGTTCTTACACATTCTTACAGCGACCCTCCCTCCTCTCCTGAGCGCCAGCCGCTCTAATATTGTAAATATTACAATATCGACAGAGGCCTTATTCACAATTTGAATTCAAAAAGTGTCAGACCTTGTCCTTGGACACAGGCCTCCTGGCGTTGGGCCAAGTGGCCGAGTCCGGTCTCCCTGGGACTGCGTCTGGCTGTGTGTGCACGGTGGAGCCTCAGGTTGCTCATCTGTCTGGTGGTCCTCAGGGGGGAGGACAGGAGCAGTCTGTCGGCGCGGCCAGATGCTCTCTGTGGCTGTTAAACAATAACCACTGGAGTGTACTCAGCGCTCCAGCGACACTATGAGCCACGACGACTCCCGGGAGGCTGTTGTCAGACCGGGGGTCAAGCTGAGCCCACGATGCGCAAAGTGTCCGTTGAGATTTAAAAGTGGTAATCTGTGAAATCATTTCCCTTTGCCAGAGTTCATCACTGTGGTGTCTTTGTGTTTTTTTTTAAAATTGTAGAGCAATTACAGACGGCACCAGGAGATATATTGGAAAACAAACTAAATAAAGTAAGTATGTTTAATTCGGAGTGGAATTCCAAAGTCATACTATGACGGACATCCAATTGTTCACAGTTGTTGATGTGTGAGACGGAGGTTAGCTTGTGGAATGGGAGAAAGCTCAAGTGTCCGGACGACGTGTCGTAGACGTCCATACTACAGTAGCTCACAGTGGCAGATTGAACAACTTACCCGTGTGACCATGGACGGAATAAAGATGGACAACACGACAGTTTACGAAAAAGTGGAGGCAAAGCATCTGCTGGTAAAGCTTAGTGGGTTACACCGCTAACTTTGGTACAGTAGGCCGGGGTTCGATTCCAGGTCATCCCAGTGTGGGTCCCTAGGCGAGGACCTCAATGCTTCCTGCCTCGAAGATCGTGAGTGGCTTTGGACAAAAGCGTCATCAAAAATGAATGTAATGCATCTTGATCGCCCCCTGGTGGCCGGGGAGCGGTCCTCCTCCATGTAATCATGGGACATGGTTAAGTTATAGTTTTTGTTTTCATTTAACGTATTCCTTATTACACTGATGTCCAGGTGTTTTTTGCAAAAATGTGGTTTCAATAGTAATTTGGATGCCGTCAAACACAGTGAAGCTTCATGATTGACAGCTCCGACCGAGTCACGATGTGTTTTGGCCCCGCCCCCAAATCACTTCGCAAATGACGTCGGCAGTGCAAGATGGCAGCGCACGTATCCGCAGACATGTGTCGTCCGTCTTTATTCCTCGTCAGCGCGAAGCTCAACGCTGGATGGCCAGAACATTAGCTCAGCCCACTAGCGACACACAGACGCCGCAGCACTTGGTGTTAATCTTCAACATAAGTCGAGTTCTTTTTGAATCAAACGACAATTTTACGTTGTTTTTTTCTAAAGAAACATTTCTTTGCGTTCATTGCAAACCATATTTGGCGTAGCGACCCGCCAACACTAGTAACTAAGAGCGTTTTCATTTCAATAAATGCAGTGTCCAGAGTCAGCAACGTGGCCTGTCCGTTAAAATTGAGTACTTTTGTGATTTTCAGTTCAATGGAGGGAGCACTTGCTGTGCTACAAACTGGAAAAAGATCATGTTTTTACGTGGAAGACTGAAAGTCCCGATCATTTCTTCTGACTCTATTCCTTCTGTGTCACTTCGCCCTCAGTCAGTCATCCTTGAACTCCCCTGAAGAGTCATTATCGAACCGGCCGTGACAGAGCGCGCTGGAATAACAATAAGGCTTTTAAAAGATGCTGTCTCTGTGTGCGTCTTGGAGGTCGCGGATCCGAGAGAAGGGACTAATGTGAGAGGAGCGGGGTTTGTGTGGGTTCCACCGCCATGAATAAAATATAACCACGACTCTCTCTCTCTCTCTCTCTCTCTCTCCAACAAAAGCCCCTCCAGCGGTTGAATGACGGTGACCGGTGGGTGGTACTTTACCAGTAGAGCACGCCCCGGAGAAATCACTGGTAATGATTAACTCGGCGCTGGACGGGCTTTGTTGTTTTTCTTTCTTTCGCCGCAGCGCCCCAGCGGTGGGGTTGCGCAACGTCAGGCCCAGATAACAACAGCACTGATATTTGACCCTTGTCAACACCACACACACACACACACACACACACACACACACACACACACGGACACACACACACACACACACACACGGACGGACGGACACACACACACACACACACACACACGGACAGTCTGAATGTACCTGCTGCCGTGGAGATCACAACAAACAGTCGGCAGGTACTGTTATTCCCAGAGTCTGTTGTTTGTGACTAGTGAGAATAAGCAGTGGACGACCCAATGATGTCGGGGATTTGGTTGTCAGGAACTTAGGGTTATGACACAAGGAGAAATATACTTTGGTTCAATTATGCTCCTATATGCATTAAATATTAATAAGTATTTTCACATTTAGCCGTAATGTATGTCATGTAATTACCACCTCTACCTTACGGATCTAAATATAAAAAGGAATTATAATACTTTTGGTATCCAAGTGATGATGTTGTGCCTTATATAACTAAATTATTGGCCGGGAATATAGAATATAGTTTGCACTACACCGAGGATAAACAGTCCGTTCCTACTCTTGAGAGAGCTCATTAGCAATTGGAGCGAAGACTATTTTTGGGCAGATCTATTTAAAGAGCACGTTGTCTAATTCCCCCCCGAAATAATCTCATTTCAAGCGATAAAAGAGTTTTGAGTGGTAATCTAATTATTGTTGCATTAATTAGGCTCAACTGGATCGCTCGAAGTGAATCTTTTTTGATCTTCTTTCGAGATGTATGCGCTTTAATGAGTCCGACCGACCGAGTTATCCTGTTAGGTGAAATTCACTTAGTGCTGCATCCAGACAGTTTGGACGTTTTAACCGTTCAGCTACCGGGTCTCAAGTTAACATATCCAAGTGTCTCACCAACAGTCAAAGACCCAACGTATTGACTTGATCACTCAACTGAACAACTGATAAACTGTTCATAGTTCACAGTTTTCATGTGTTCGTTTAAGGTTTGTGGTCCTGGTTTTTGCCATGTGCTCTTCAGTAGGGGCCCACGTCACCAAATGTTTGCCCCAGGGCCTCTCCGATTTGGAGGATAGAACAACTCCAAACACGGGAACAGTCTCACAGGTCTGACATCTTACGTTGGCACGCGATTCCCTCGTTACACGTCCAGGAGACTTTGAATGTTGTCGTAAATGTACTGCATGTCCAATATTCTCTACTTTTAGCCGAGGGGACTACCCCCCGCGCGAGGTCAACCCGACGGTTTGCGAGCTGTCGTGTAGAAGCTTTGTATTTAGCATTTTGACCAGCGCCATTTTGGGGGGGGGGGGGGGGAGAGATTGAGCCATAAACTCCTCGGGTAAAAATGTTTACCGACGTTATAAATCAAGTGAGCACTCATTTTGTCATAACAACCAGTGAGTCGCCCTCTGCTGGTCATTCCAGAGAATACAGGCTCCAGGCACTCGCGCACTGGCTTCATTCCCCGGACCTGCCGACTATATGTCCATTGCTTTTGGCTCTAGCTTTGTCTTCACCAACTCCTTAGAAAAAAAACATCTTTGTCTTTTTTTTGGGGCCTGCCATTTTGGTAGCTAGCATTATGTCAACTAGATGCTAACTCTGGCAATCCGTTCTTGCTGGGTAGGAGGTTATGCTTTGTATATCAGGGATGGTTTGGCAAAAAAAAATAGCTGCCTGCTGCTGCTGCTGCTGCTTCTGGAGAGTTTTTGATGAAATGCGAAATATGATGAAGAAAATGCCCCATAGAGAGGCGGAGTCGGTTCAAAAAATACAAGCAAGACAGTGTGCATTACATAAAGTCGAACATATCGATGAAATTGAGCTTCACATCATCGCGGTCACGTGAGACGTGGTGCAGCTAATGAGACGATCCTCCTTTTTTCATCCGAGTTGTTCTTGAAACGCAGACAATCTGATTTGTTTTGTCGTTCTTCCCGTTCGTCCGAGAGCTGGAACAGGAGGAGCGATCGGCTGTCCCGCCCTTTCCTCCGCATGATCCGCGCGGCAGCGCTCGCACCGCGGGTATTGCGTTCACCGCTGATCAATAAAGAGCGGCGAGACGCAGAGCGTTGAAGAGCGACGGCGAGGAAGCAACCGAGGCGGCAGGGAAACAAAGACGGGGACGGAGACGCATTCAAAAGCTCGCGACATGTCATCTTTTTCCATCTGTCGCGCTCCAGTCGGACGGGGAAAAGGTCGCGTTCGGCTAAAACTCAACCGCTGCGTTGCGGTCAAGACCAAAAAACACGCCGGCCTCCTCTTGGCGGAAACCCCAAGGTTTGCCCATGGAAAGCACGGCGGCACTTTGGCTGTTTGCGCAGCCGTGCGTGTGTTTGCCTCCCGGCTCAACGAACCCAGCGGCTGCGAGGCGCCGACGGCAGCAGCAGCGATTACTGAGCTCGTCTCCAAGAGGGCAACGGCGCCCACACACCCGTCGCTCGGTCTGATGGGCCTGTGTTTTCGTCGTCGCCTACTGGCCTAGTTCGGCTTTGTGCTCTGTCTGCCGCGCGGGTGGCGCCGTGCCACATTCACCCGGCTCCTTCATCCCCACGAGTGACCTAACACATCTGGCAACAGCGGCAGAGTCGACCCAGATACAGAAGTGCTGGGTTTTCTGATGTGCCATGAATCTTTTGATTATTCCCATTTTTTGTTTTTTTACATCAGTCTAAAAGATTTTTTTTAAAAAGCGAGCAAAGAACAGTCGTACATTTCAAACCTGATGTGACCAGGTGCAAAGTCTTTTAGAAATTCTCTCGCATTTGAAAAAGCAATTAACTTGCGGACTTGGGGCTTTTCATTCACTAGAGGGTTTTTTTTTTGTGTCTGTTTTTTTTAGCGCTGTTGTAAAAGGGGAAACGGAATTAAGGTTAATCCGCCCGTCTGATCAGCGGATGGATGCGTTTCCATAGCTCTAATATGCTTTTGGCATTAAAGAGAGTGAAGCCACGCAGTGCACGACATGTAGATGCAGTTTCAATTTTAATCCCAAAATATAGGAGGGTGGTGGAGGGCGTTACATTCATGTGGGACACAGTCACATACCATATAGGGTGATATGTTGTTCAGCCACTGTCGTTATATTTCCAACAGCTCGGCCTACACATGCACTAAATATTCCCCCCAGGAAATATTTGCAATTAGCTCATTGTAAAGGAGTGCGGGGCGCACACTTGTCATTGACATGACATATATAGGAGTTGTTTATCTATATATACTGTTCAAGTCAAAGAATATCAAAGTAGTTATTCAATGAATTGCATCATGCTGAAAACAATTTAAGGGAGAAAAAAAAATTGCACAACACATTTTGTAACTCAGAGCAGATTCGATGGGGGTTGGGCCGTCTGCGCTTTCAGTTCGCTCCAGACAGAATTCTGAAGCCAGTGTTTAATATTTGGTTTAATAAAGCGCTGACTACTTCATATACTTTGCGTTCTAGTGAATTAATTCAATTTGTGTATGTTATTGTAAATTCAATGTTGATTACTCGTAAAAAAAATATATCATATTTAGTATGTAGTATCTACTTTTATGCCATGGCTGCACATTAATAAAAAATATATGTTTTTTCAGAATCCTGACAGTGAGTGATTGATCCATTAGGATGCACTGCATACACAACACCAAGTTGAATTTTTCCTCAATTGAGTGAACTGAAAGCAAAAAAACTTAGCCCCAACCCTGACTCGTACGCCACATCTAATATCACATAGAATACCTGCAAGAGTTTACATTTCACAGGATTATGCAGCCTACAGCTATGATCGATAACTAAGTGCAATCTTAGTTTGGCACAGTTTCAGATATCACGTGTTGGCTCTCACGTGTGGAGAGCTTGTTCAGTGTAAACACAAACTACCACAACGGCAGGCGCGGTCGCCTGCATACGACAGCGTCTATTTCACGAGGAACAGAGGAAACTGTACGTAGAGGAGGTGCCGGGCAATAAGGCGACAACGATATTCATCCCCATATATCATTTTTTTTTCGATTAAGTATAATCAAGTCAGTACACGCAGCCAATCCACCAAACACGCGTGGGGAGGAAAAATGAGAACATTTGGAAAGGACATTGTTGTTATTGTTTCATAATGTCGGTACATTGTTGTATACTTCTTGGTTATACAATTAGTTTTAGTGCTGCAACAGTTAATCGATTAATCGACTAGTAATGGATTATTAAATTAATCGCCAACCGTTTTAATAATCGATTATTCAGTTCAAGTAGTTTTCATGGGAAAAACAAACGCAAAATTCTCTGATTGCAGCTCCTTAAATGTGAATATGTTCTGGTTTCTTTGCTCCTCTGTGACAGTGAACTGGATATCTTTGGTGTGTGGACAAAAACAAAACATCATCTTGAGGATTTTGGTTAACACGATCGACATTTTTCACCATTTTATGACTTTTTTTGGACCAAACAACTAATGGATTAATCAAGAAAATAATCGACCGATAAATCGATTAAGAAAAGAATCGTTAGTTGCCGCTCAAATTAGTTTATACTAATACAAATTGAAACATGCAAAAAAATTAAACCTCACATATATATATATATATATATATTGTTTCCAGAACATATTGTCATTGACATCCGTAAAAACCTCAAATATCCACAAAACAAAGTTTGCTTTTGGATCAATATCTACTTGTGGCCTTAACTTAAACTTGTATAATGGACATTTTAAATTAAACAGTTTAAGTTATATGTCTGATACAGTACACCACATCGAAAGCATATATTGTAATAAATATCGTCATCGCCTTATACGGTTTATTTGTGTTGTGATACTATTTTCAGACATTATCGCCCGGCACCAAGTAGAGTAGAGGTAAAGCTATGAGCGTATCCTTTTCCCCCCCCGTACGGCTCAGCTCACAGGGACACGTATTATCTAGAGGGATCGCATGCACGGAGCCGGTGTCGACAGAAGGACAACAGTCGAGCATGTCGCCGCTTCCTCGCAGATTCACAGTATGGAGAGATCATCGTCAAAGGGTTTAATGAACGGTTTACAGTATAGGTCCAGTTTATTTTTTGTTTTTTGTCCACGCTGGTCAAACGGACCTCCGCTGGCCTTGTGCGTGCGCCCGGTTCACCATTTCCTGGTACATCTTGGACCTGAGGAATCGTGGGTACGAGTCTTTCTCCATGAGGCCGTGGACTTTGGCCTGGACTTCGTTGAAGGTCGTCGGGGACGGATCCTCCAGGCTCTGCTTGGTCTTTTCCCTGGTGCGGTAGTCAATGTTGACCTGCCAGGAGACGGAGAAACAATAACGCCGGCCGCTCACGTTATCAATATCATGAAACGCACACGCTAACGTGTATGTGTAGAGCTAATTCTGACAGCATTGGCTTTTGAATAACCGTCCAGGGATACCAGCGCTACGATATTACACACTGTTGTCTGGTGCTCTGAAGTTTCAGTTTGTTGGAAGAAAAAAATGACCATATTGGTTGTTTGTTTAATAAAAAAAGAATTCTGACAATGACCTCTAGTGGCCGTGGGAATTATGACGGCTTTCTGCCAGGAAGATAAGGTAGAAGTCGTGCGATGTCGTCGTACATTTTTCAACCAAGTTCTTTCTTTCAATATTTTTTTTCCTGTATACTTTTATTATAATTACAATAATTATCAACATCATCAGAATTATTAATTATTATTATGGCTTTTGATTTCATTCTTGGACAAAAGCGGAATTACTCACGCGAGTAAACACATCCCGCGATTATCCGTAGGCGGACGTGAGTGACGTCTGGCGGAGTCTTAACGGTGATCGGCTTTCGCAACATCGCGTCACGGAAATATTTTGCTTGATTTCACGAGCGAGTGATGCAAATTGTAAAAATTTTGCATCTTTGCATTATTTGTGTTGCGTCATTGGCGTCGCACGGTGCGACTGACACGAGGACTCGTATCCACTCACGTAGTCTTTGTATTGACTCTGTATGTAATCTCATCACACGAAGAAAAATGAATATCACAATCACTTTATATTGTATAAATATGTAAACGCCAATATTTAATAAAGATTTTCCCAGCATCACTAAGCCATGGAAAGAATTTCCCATCACACACACACACACACACACACACCTCTCTTGGTGCCTGGACATCAATGAACTCCTTGAAGATCTTGTTTGCCTTCGACACCAGCTTGGCTGAGCTCTTGATCTTCTTGTACTCCTCGCAGGCCATCCAAAACTCGATGTTCTCATCGCTGAACTCCGTCTTGAGAAATGTCCGGAAGGCGGCCAGGCCATCTGCAAAAAGAGAACAAGATGAATAAGACTGCGAGGAAGGAGGAAACGAGAAAAAACACACACACACACAAAAAACAACAACAACAAACAACGAAATATGAGTGATATTCCAGCGCACCACCCATTTCTAGGCAACAGCTGAGAACGGCTCCATCTACGGATGTTCAATCACGTGATAAGTGATAACACCCTACATCCTATGTTGACATATTTTTCCAGTGCGCACACACTGTTGTTCCCAGAAGCGGGAAAGGGCTCTTACGATCAGAAGACAAACAAATCAGAACAAAATACTCCCCCCGGGACACTGTTGTTCTGCCTTTTTTTTATCAGTCAAGACGGGTGATCAATTAATGTACTCCCCACCGATGATAACACAAGAGGAAGGGGCATGTTTTTTCTGCGGGCCCCGTGTCACGTTGACATGTTATTTCCAGCGTCCTCCCGTTTGTGCTGTTTACCTAATAAAGCCGAGACCGAGCGGCGGGGACGGCCCATCTGTGCATATGCAACATCATTATTCACGCGGCAAAACAAGTTCTCATGAGCGCGCGAGCAACAACATGCAGGTTGCACAACACGCACAAGGCTATACACACACACACACACACACACAGACAGACAGACAGACAGACAGACACACACACACACACACACACACACACACACACACACACACACACACACACACACACACACTTAGGGCTGCTGTTTTGATGGAGATGCTTAATAACAGAAGTTACAGGCACCAGGACATTTCCACCTTTCGTAACGTTTCGTGTTCCCGTCCTCTACGCTACCGACACAATTTCAGAGCTTCTACAATAACAAGCCTTCACAGAAAGACAATTACAGTTTACTACAGGTGCTTTTTGCTTTTAAGAATAAAGTCCAGCACCGTTAGTTCCGTCCCTGTCTCCCTATAGCAATTGTTTTTCTATACATGCACAACTTTTTATAGTTAACTTACATAATGTGTAAGGAAATGTTGTTGAAACATTCCATTTAATAAAAGTTTAATAAAATATATTTCTATATTTGCAGTTTTTACGAGCTGGATGTCAGCGACGACATTCCCAGGAAAAAAATTCCCGTTGGCTGTTGGACGGTAAATATACATGTAGCCATTTAATTAATGAAAAAAAGTCAAATAAAACCAGAAACAAACGCGTTGCATCTCAACATGATCCAAGAAGATTTCATTTACCTCAATATTATTAGGAAATGTAATTTCTATGAGACGGGGTTTGTGGGAAAGCGGTCAAATGTTGAAAAGCCTTGGCACCCAAAATAAATGATTTCACCAAATTCTTCACCATTAATAACTTGTTGAACGATCTGCTTGTATCTCTGAGGTGTCTGTACTTGTCACTCAGGCAATCGCTCCAAATACAATTCCATAACTCTTTTAGCCTCTGCAGCTAATCTTCCCCCCTGGAAAAACAACCTATTTCCAAGGGTCATGTTAAAGCTACAGTGTGTAATATTTAGAAGAACTTATCCACCGAAATGTAATATACTGTTCATAACTATATGTTCATGAATGTATAATCACTGGCAACAAAGGACCGAGTAAGTTCAGTGTGAGTCTCCATGTCTCTAGGTCGTGTTGAATACGGTTGTTGCACAAAACGGTCCAGAATACGTCGCATTTGCCGGAAACCGGAAATGGAGTCAGCGGTGCGCCCCCATAAAGTGTCCCCTGTCGGTTGCTCAGTTGGTTGCGTTTTGCAACTTTACCACCAGATGCCGCCACTTTAAACAAGTGGGTTGTAATGCCTTTTTTGGAAATAATAAATTGTACATTGATTAAATCACGTTTTTCCTCATTCTCTTTGCCGGTGCGTACTGCTTTCAATCAGTTGAATAGCATGAACGTGTTTCATGCTTTTGCCACAAAGTATTGAAATAAAACAGGGACCCACTCGACCACCCATGAGGGTGGTCTCTTCACATTCATTTATTAACTTGCAAAACCAAATTTGAGGTATTTGACAGGATTGACCGGAGTGGACGCAAAAGCGGATTAAAGTTGCTTTCATGATAGTTTGCCTGTCGCCCGGAGGTCAGGCCGAGGCCACCGGGAGGCGCTGGTCGACGGCAGGGGGAGAAGGTGAAGCGAGTTGAGGGTGAGGAACCCAAAGCAGGTTACAGGTAGATTAAAAGGAAATTAGCAGGGACTCGGGAGGCAGAGCACAAGGGAACTTGATGAACTGACAGGAGACCGTCTTCAATACATCAAGGCAATTAGGAGCAGCCGGGGAGTAATGGGCGATTACACCGGAGACCCGGGAGTTATCTCGGGACGCACAGGCATCCATGTGAAAAAACAAGTTAAAGCCCTGGTGTCTGGTGGTAAAGTTGCAAACAGCAACCAAGTGAGGGACACTTTATGGCGGCGCACCGCTGATTCCATTTTCCGGCAGCGCTGAAAAATCCAACGCGTCGTATTCTGGACCGCTTTGCGCAACAACCGTATTCCACACAACGTATAAAACATGGAGACTCACGCGGAGAGGTCGGGTCCAACTCATGTAACCGTATTTAACTCATTCAGAGTTGACGGCAAGACATCGGTGATTATACATACATGAACACAAAGTTACGGACAATATATCTTACATTTCCGCGGACAAGTTCTTCTAAATATTACACACTGTGGCTGTAAGTAAGCAGGACTCTGTGTACTTCAACGTCACTCGAGACGCCGATCGCCCGCGCAGCTCACACACAATGTTCCTGTACGACTGCCACAGTACGAGATGTGTCAGGGCTGACGGTGAGCACGGGTCGGGTCAGTGCGCCCCGCGGCCAACGCACAAATCAGCCTCGCACACTGAGGGATGACACGGAGACCGCGGCCAGGTGGAAGTGGGATCTACTAGCCCTGCTTTGAAATCAAATCAAGGCCAATGCAAATGCAATATCCAGGGAACATTGAGTACTGTGCTCTCTTGCTTCGCCGTCACTTATGTAATGCGTGTGTGTGCGCGTGTGTGTGTGCGTGCATGTGCGTGTGTGTGTGTGTGTGTGTGTGTGTGTACATGTGGTAAGTCACCTCTTTAATGCTTGGTCAATTGAAACAGGATACGCAGGTGCATCACTCTCCCTCCGCCTGCAGGGGGGAAAGGCTCTATGTTCGGCTCTTCATGTTTTCCTGAGGGCCGAAATGTCCTTGTTTTTTTTTTTCAGTTTTCTTACGTATCGAACCACTGTGTGTTATGTCACAACCTCGATCCAATCAAAAGGAGCGATAACGTTCACAAGAGTGCAGCAATGGTTACGGGGGGGGGGTTCCAGCGAAGTCTGGGTGTCTCCATAAAGCACTGTGTCACATACGCTGGAGTTAATCACTGGATGGTGTTGTAACGGACGTCCGCTGGGGTGGAAGATAGATGTGAGGCCATTTACTGGAAATATGTGTTTCGCACAAAAAAATGAGATAAAAAGGGTGAATTTATTTGTTTGTTAGTTAGTTGGGCCTTTGTATTCCTTTTCGGAACACAGGCCATTGACGAATGGCTTCCACCCTCGCCTGTCTTGGGCCATCTTCTCCAGCTGTTGCCACGTCAGCCCTCCCTTCTTGACCTCTTGCTCTGTGCTTCTTCTCCAGGTGTTCTTGGGACGACCTCTCCCCCGTTTGCCCTGTGGGTCCAATGTCAGTGCCTGTTTGGTTATTGCTCTGTTGTTTCTTCTCAGTGTGTGACCTATCCAGATCCACTTTCTCCCTTTAATCTGAATTTCTATTGGTTCCCGGTTGGTGTGCGTTCCCACAGGGGTGATGTTGTTGATTGTGTTTGGCCAGAAGATCCCCAAGAATTCGTGTGGTTACAGAAGATGTAAACAACGGATTTGAATGTGGATGAACTTTCTCTCGCGGCACACTGCATTATTTCATCCTCGTTCGCTCTTTCGCCACCCGTGTTTCATCATTTCTCCTGTTGCCATTGGCAACGGATGAAAAAAAATCAAACATGTTTGGAATGATTTCATCTTAGAAAACATTTCCAACGAAAAGGCGAGTGATTCAAATCCAGAAAGGAACCCTGTGGAGTTTGATTAACTGCTGTTTGATAATGCAGGAACAATTTTTGGTTTTTGATTCATCATTGCAGGTTATTTGTCAAAGAGAAAAAAAAAAAAAAAGACACCAACTGGTTCCAGCTTTTCTAACATGAAACATTTGCTGCTTTTTCTCCAATGCATTTTCATCCATTTTTGTCCATTGTCTGATATTTAATAGATTAAAAATAAATAAATAAATAAATAAAACTAGCCGATGTGAAATATGTGCTGGATGGCGAGTGTTCATAACAGGCACTGAAGTCTGAACTTCTCCGGAAAATGTCCGGACGCATATTTGTGCCCAAATCTACATAAATGTATACAAGTGACTTGTTTTGTCTCCATTTTTGGTTCTAACTTTACTTTAGACTTGGTTTTCTGAGTGAAATAATGTGTCTGCATCTGTGACGTTCTCCACGGTTTCTCCTGATGCTGTGAAGAAGACGTGACTGTGGTTTTACAGTAGTCTATATATATCCTGTGCATCATTTATACCCATGCAACATCCTATGAAGAAGAACACATCCTGGTCCCCTTGCTTCTGCAGAAGCCGTTGTCTGATTCTTTCTAACCCTTTATAAAAGAAAAACATGAAAAATGAAAATGAAATATTGACCCAGAAGCACAGATAAGGAATCTGAGCACACATGTTGGAGGTTTGGAAATCTTTTTTCTGACACGTGACTCTCCGTCACATGCATCTTGTCTCGACTTTCACAGCAGATATATTTAACATTCAGGAGGAGCACGAGTGTGCGCTAAGTGTTTTTGGGTGATTTCAATTAAGAAGATCTCTCGGTGCGGTTGCTCTCCGACTCGCTCCCGCTCGCATTCTCTTTCCTCTCAGCTCAGTGAGTTTGATGTCACGGACGCTACGTCACTCACCGTGTCTCATTAGCTGGTCTATAAATACATGGCTGACCTGTTTTATGCAGATGTGTGTGTGTGTGTGTGTGTCTGTGTGTGTGTGTGTGTGTGCCAGTGTGTGTGTGTGTGTGTGTGCCAGTGTGTGTTTGGTCCAAGGGGCAGGTCACAGACAAATGTGTGTGTGTGTGTGTGTGTGTGTGTGTGTGTGTGTGTGACTCATGATGCGGTCGGAAGTCCTCACAACACAGAAATGAGAGTTGAACATAAGATGGACTTTGTGAAAAGCAGTTTGCATGAAGGAAGCTTTAATTTCTTTCTCCGTGGCGACTGCGAGTGACTTCTGCGGTAGGGGAATAAAAATAGAAATCGTCCACTTACATTTGTGAGAGAGGAGGTGATCAAAGGATTCAGACCATCGAACAACCTCGTCCGTCGACAGTCTGAAGGAGAGAAAAGTCAGAAGGAGACTGAGCCTGAGCGAGAAGCCGACCGACCACTGTGCCTTCATGCATTTGTTAAACTCAAGGTTTCTACTGTATGTATTATTGAAAGGGCAGATGAGGGCCTTCGCTCAGGGCTGTAAAGTAATTGTAATATCTGGTCACAGTCACGCGGCGACAACAGGATGACAAACGGAAAAAAGAACAACCGCCGACCTTTGTTCACGTGTTCAGTGTTCTTTACGAGGAGGTGAAAACGTGGAGGGAAAACACAACGTGTCGGAGAATATAGGGCAAACAACAATAACTCCGCAGCACTCCGCACTTTGTAGATGGCACATGGAACATTGGGCCGTTTGTGAAGAACACCGTCGCGTCAGAAAGGCTCAATAATAATCATGTGTCTTGAAAAAGATCACATGAAGCCGGTGATATGATTCTGTGTTGGAACAACTATGCATTGAGAGGTGGAGAGGAGATACATCCTCTGGGGAAAAGGCGATGTGTTGCACTGATTTCGACGGGACATTTGGCGGAAAAGTGTTTCTCTGCTGGCAAACGTTTGCCAGGGCTAATACAGTAACTCTCAACGATGTTGCCAGCAAGAGCACCCTTTTGATTTTGTGGAAGAAAAACAACAATAGAGTGAAATTGTATCACGCAACTGTTTGGTATAATGAACCAACTGCAAAAACCTGGAATGCTGTGCAACACATTGTACTGGGAATTTCACTCAAATCAAGGGGACAGTTCCAAACACTTGAATCTAATTTAAGAACTTAGAACATATTGTCCATAACTATGTGTTCATATACGTATGATCACGATGTTTCTTCGTCAACTCTGAATGAGTTAAATGTAGTTCCGTGAGGTGGACCCGACCTCCGCGTGAGTCGCCATGTTTGCTACGTCGTGTTGAATAGGGCTGTTGCACAAAACGCCCCAGAATACGTCGCACTTGCGCTGAACAGAAATCTTTTAAATTGAAATGTGCTACAGTCCGTTTGTCGTGGTCCTACAGAGGCGGACCCTTTTTGTCAGACTCACTTCAGACACCTGGCGGTGGTTTCGTGGGCAGGAGGAAGGAACTCGGAGAAGTCGCTGTACGAGTCCGATTTGTTGGACAGGCACCCGAGTCTGGTCTTCATGGTGCAGATCCTGCTGGGGGAAAGAAAACAACGACAAAGATGATTGGACTAGAATGGCGCTCAGTAGAGAGTGTACATCCGCAACGGTCAACAGTTTTGGCGTAATCCTGTCGACTCTTACGACCGGCAAACCAACCGACCACTGAATGAAATTTGGCACAGGTAATGTTCAGATGTTGTGTTTTTGACTACAACTCCCAACCCCATCAAGATCCCTGAATTATTCCCAGGGAAATCCATGAAAATGTCCAAAAAACCTAGTTTGGAAGAAAGTAATAAATCATTCTTGTATCGGCCCCTTGGTCTGGATCTACGCCAAGATTTTAATGGGTTCTCTCTTGGCCCACGTCCCGTCCTTCCACCAGGTTTCATCGGAATCTGTTCAATAGTTGTTGTTTTCTTTTGCGTAATCCCCTGGACTCATTACGACAAACTAACCAACAAACAAACAAACGGACAGCGGCTAAAACAGCAATCACCTTGGTGGAGGTAAAAAAAAAATTGTGTTTGTTGTCCAGTCCACTGTGAAGCGAGGTTGTGGCCAGGAGGCTGCGCGTTTATAAAGAACCGGGTCGAAAAAGTACAGAGGGGCACAGTGCATCCCAAACTGCTTCAGGCACGACTTCAAAAATACAACGCACTTGAACTGTCCGCCCAGCACCGTGAGGAACGCTGCCGTCGTGTTTGAGCTGTCGCTAAGGGCGGCTAATCAGATGTTTTGGCTTCGCGCGGTCGGGCGGCCCCCTTTACATGTCCGGACCATGCATATGAGTTCTTGAATGTTGTCGGACGACCTACTGAATAACCTGATTGATAAGAGAAAAAAAACTCTGCAGAGAGATGAGGCCGACGGACAGACTGCACAGGCCTGGGCTGGATGTAGACAACAGGTGCAACTCCATATGCAAACAAGCTGAGTCACCTTGTGCTCTGCCTCATTCAGGAGGCCGCTTCAAACAATCCCGATATACCCATATGGAGTGCTGAAAACCTCCTACGCAATCTTACATGACCGCAACTGAGTTTCTGTGAAGGCCGAGAAACGGCGGCAGCACAATTTGACTGTCATTATCCAGCTTGTATCCACTCACTCAACTCTGAATTCTTGCTAATGATGAGAGAACTGCGTTTTTAATGTCACAGATGTGGAGAATACCCCGTTCGTGGACTCAACATGTATATGGCACATCATACATCTGTATATAGATATATGTGTATGTTTATATGGAGAGTTTTAAGAATGGTGCTTCTTTGTAAAATGTGAATTGCGGGAAGAAAAAATTATTTGTCTCTCGGGCAGAGATTTGAACTCCCCGAGTGGAGCCACATTCCCCATCTTTCATCACAGACGGTCCCGTCTCATACCCTTTTTTGTCAGCGCTCTGCCTCCGGGACGCATGAGTCACTCCAGATGGGGCATTGGTTGTATAAGAGGATCCATCAAAAGTCCGCACATTCCCGAAAAAAAAGTAGGGTCTGTTTCACAGCGGAAACTATTAGTTTGACCACAAAAAAAAATGAAGCATCTTAATAATTCTTTCAAACTTCACCTGTGAATGTTAACCAGGACAGATGGAACTGAGGAACATTTAAAGAGACTGTAAGCGATTGTAATCCATTACACTTTCTGTACAATATTCAGCCAATATTTCATCACGGTCCTCTAGCTGTCGGTTCTGTGTGAGAGCCGGAAAAAAAATCTGATATTTTTAGACAGTCCTGGCTCTGTAAATTGAAAACAAAAAAAAGGGTTGCACACCACATCACACAATGCCATGTGTGCAGTGTCTAAACCTCAGGGGTCCATCTCCAGTGCAGTCAGAAACAAACGACAACAATCCATCTTTGCCCAACATCGCTTACGACCCCCTTTAACAAAAGGTGTGAGTGAATGTAGTTATTGCATGCAATTAATACTAAATCTATTTTTCTCCTCATGTTCACAAGGGGACCGTGATTAATCGAGACTCGCACCCTGCACCCGGATCATTAAAACGACGCCTCGCCATTTGTTTCCAGTCTCTGTGATAAGCTTTGCTAATCGCTACCGGCCGTGGCTTCATATGTCCGAGTGGTATTCATCTGAGTGATATCTTTTTTTTAAAATATTCCTTCCAAAGAGTTCCAAAACTTTAATCGAGGTACCTCAAATGGAGATTTTACATATTTTCATTTTTGAATGGTTTTAATAAGAGAACCCTGAGCTCACTAGTGCTTCAGTTACACAAAGCGTCCTTGGCTTTTTGGAACAGATTTGCTATATAGAAGTAATGTACTGGATGATGAGAAGGCTTCAGACTAAATCAACTTGCAACTGTCTTATCTGTACATCCATCTTTCCATTCACCTCAAGAACCACCACTTTATTCTCTCGTATGTCATAGGTGCAGCAGTTGATTGTTTTTACGGTGGGACCTTGAATTGGGAACATTGCATGAAATGTAGTGTTCATTAGCCGACCGGATGCCACTTGCAAGAATTAATCTGCTCCATCCGCCGCATGAAAACCAGGCTCTTTAAAAATCCCACTTAGTGTACTCGAGCTACCTCTGACATGCATTTGTGTTTGATCTGGGACTAATGAATCAGGTTTTTTCATGTCGCCTTGAAAAGGAATATTGGATGGCAAACGTGCTTCTCCCTCAAGTGCGCATATGGAAAAGGTAAATAAATGGTATTTTTATATAGGAGAACATGAGTTTTGAAACTGTTAGGGTTCCAGACGAGGGTTAATGGTCTGTGTGGTCTATCTCAATCTTTGCAGCTTGTTTCCGATGCACTGTAGATATGAGTCTGCCTGCACCAGAAACACCCCAAATTATGTAGCCGATATTATGCACCTAAAACAGATGCGCTGGACTGGAAGACGATTAATGAGCAGTTAACTTCAGAGAGGATTGAGGAAATTATGGGAGAGATATTTTAGGAGAGATCAGGTTTAATCTATGAATTTTAATAAGTTTTACCTCAGATTTCTCCCTAAACTTGTGGAGGGTTAGAACAGAGCATTGTTCGGATCATGTCAGCTCCACTAACACTAACAAAGGACATGATGCTATTTTTATTGAACCTCTGCTAATAGGCTCAAACGGTTTGGTCGGAGTGCATTAACAAAAAAGGGGTTCATTGAACGCCTGTCTGCTGCAGGGCTTGTATATATTTAATTTCACTAAAAATAAGTAATTTGTCTCTGGCTGAACCAAATGTTCCGAACAACTGTATATCTTGTGTTTAATGCCTATATTAATACGCTTGACTTGTTTGGGATCAATAAAGTTCATCTATTTTCCATCTAGATAGGATCTGCGAAACATTGCCCACCGTGTTATGTTTATTCATAGACGGAATGATTCGGTTGGATTATTATGAGTAAATGTTATTAGCCTATTGGACACAGATTACACATGCATCATATCCCTTTCAGACTGAAAGTGAAACTTTAAATTTAGTATATCGAAAATTTAATACATTTTTTTATGCCATGAATGCATGATAATGTGTATAGCACACGTTGGGAACGTTTTTATTCCACGTGCCACCGGCACTGGAAACCAGCCTTTCACAACTTAGCATGGTGTCAGAATATGCATGTGTGTCAGAATGTGCCCTTTTTTTCGGCACCACGTGAATCTGATGGAGAAAGACGTGGGCAATATCGATAAGTCGGCTTGGCGGGTGTCGAACTGTCAATAACACCCTCCTCCTTCTCTGTCTCCCCGTCCCCCGGTCTGTCCTCCTCCTCCGTCTGCACATCGCTGGTTGCTGTGAGCTGCATTCTTCGTCTGCGGAGTGGGGTTTTGTGAAAAACACGTGCCGCCGCCGCCGCCGCCGCTGCTGAGCTATTTATAAAAATCCCTGACAAATCCATGTAGTCAGGAGGAAGCGGTGCATGCTCTATTCAGCCATGCAGCGAGGCCGACTCCTGGAGGAAAGAGGCTAAAAACGGCAACAGCAGCACTCTCACATCCCAGATACACACACTGGTGCGCCGCATGAATCTGAAAGCACAGAAAACATCCGCCAGAAGATGCCCAGGAGGGTTGACGGATTAGGAAGTGAAAATGTAGATCACGGAAGTTATGTGTGTGTGTGTGTGTGTGAACATCTCCTTTGAAGTTACCTAACTTGGTGCAATGCAGGTTTTCACATTTCCATTCCATGTCCTCATTACTGGATGCTGACAGGAGACACCCTGCAGTTCCATACTTGTAGCATTAGCTGACACGCTGCAGGGTGGTTATGAAACGAATATCTGAGAGCAGATTCAAATTAATATTATCTGCAGAAATCCAAATTTGCTTGGTGCCAATACTGCAGCTGATTAAATAGATCTGCGAATCGAATCTGTGTGATCGAACGTGCACGTATCTGCAGCGATGCCGGCGATGACGTTGAAGGTAAAAACACAGACCACGTGTCGGTCTGTGTGTGTGTGTGTGTGTGTGTGTGTGTGTGTGTGTGTGTGTGTGTGTGTGTGTGTGCGTGTGTGTGTATGTGTGTCAGGTCGTCTGTCAAGTTAGAAGAAAGAGCCTCTTGAGCACGGGTCACTTCCCTTCTCTGGTTTCCGCTGAGTGCGAGTAAAAATAGCAACTTGTCGAGTTGAATTTGTGGACATTTCGGTTCCGTTGCCGGTTATAGCACATCACGTTTTCGCTCTAGATCTGGGACAGTCGTCAAATAAACATCAAACTGCTTCATGAAGCACTGCACTGCATTATTATAGTGCAGCTTGTATCACATTAATAATATTACTTTCATATTCCATGCATAAATGTTAAGAAATGATCAAACTACTAACAGAAGAAAACTTGAAACTAGAGGTTGAACCATAAACTCCTCAGGAAAATGTTTACTGAAGTTGTAAATCAAGTGAGAGTCATTTTCTCATCGACTTCTACGGAGACAACCCGCGGAGTCGCCCCCTGCTGGTCGTTACAGAGAATACAGGTTCAATAAAATATTAATTCCATCTCTCATACAGTCAATTTATGAAGCAAGGTCAAGACTAGCATAGTCAGCTACTTAGCTAGCTAGCTTAGCATTTAGACAGGTGTGAAACAGGGTGAAGTAGCTAGCGCCGCCTTTGTTTGGCTGAGGAATAGTCCAGCACATATTCATCAAACTCAGATGTCATTCAAACAAACGAGCCGGTGTGTTCATTGGGGAGATGTAGAAGTGTTGGTGCTGTAGGTGGGTTTTCCTATCTTTGGACAGAGCGAGGCTAGCACAGTCTTAACGCTAGGCTAAGCTAACCATAGCATCTCCTGCCCCGCGGATTTATATCAAAACCTCAGACTGTGCATAGAAACGGACGTCATCACCGAGACCAGGAAGGTGAGGCCAATGCAGAAGCGCTTGAAACTCGGTCGACTGAGCAGTTAACCGTGTTTTGAGCGGAAAAACTGTCCACAAACGTTCACTACTCCGGAGCTGTTCGACCGGATAACCGGGAAGCAACTGTAACTCACATGTCCATTAATAACTCGATAATTAATTCACTCAGTCACTGCCACTGCCTTTCTTGCCCCCCCCCCCCCACTGTGTCCACATAATAAAAGTCATTATCTCTGCAGATCTTTGCACTAATTTTGCGCCGGCCCTTTATTTTCTCAGAGAACGCAGGATTGGAAACAAATACTCAACTAAAGGCTGCGAAGGGAATCGCAAGAGTCCCTCGGGATTGAGGAGAAGCACCTCGAAACCCGCGAGTGGCAGAAAACCACAGAATGTTCCAACAGAAGTCGATACATGGTCGGAAAAAAACTGCTATTATCCATTTATTTTCGTGTATAGGTCAGTGCCAAAGTAAATTCAAATTCAAGAGAAGGTTGGGAGTTGAAGGTGGAATTATTATCGCGTGGATGAGGGACAGGCTGTACTAGCGACAGAAGCGGAAGGATCACTGCCAAAGTCAAAATGATCAACTCGTTTTCACTCCGACAGACAATTTTAGCTGTTGTCAGGCTAATTAGGATGCGACCGTGACTCAGGCGTCCAGTCACAATCAGGGCGTCTTGAGCAGCATTTCAGTTTTTGGCAGGTCCGAGCGCGTCCCCGTCCTTTTCTACGGCCAACTTTGTCAGGTCTGGGTCTTGAGTCACACAACAACACAACTGTGGTCTTGGACTTGTGCTTTTGCATGCGCACACCCCCCGCCCCCCGCTCCCAGGAAGCCCGACTGCCCACGGAAGAATGTGTCAGACCATCTGAAGTGTTGCCGCCATAAGCCGCCACAAGTCCACTACTGCGACGACCTTGTTCCATCTCCCATGTGCCCATATTTTGTCGTCTTGCAAGAAAAAGGAACATGAAGGCAAAGTGATGGTGGGGTGATGCAAAAAAAAAAGAAGGGAACTCTTATCTGACTCATTGTAGATCTTTTTGAAAGGGAGTATAATGGAAGATTTAATGTCCTCGTGCCCCGAGGACGCTGGTCACTGCTGTTTACAGTAAACACAGATCTGCTGTGTCAAGGTCAGCTGGGAAATGTGACGGGGGGAAATACATGCTCATGAGAAAAAGACCCGGGGACGTGATGTATTTACGATAAGTAAACACGCATGAGCCATTTTCCACACTGAAGCAGATTTTATAGCCCATTACGTTTCTCTTTCTTTATTTTCTACTTTTTTTCTGCGCAGTCATTTGTAAAAAATATCCACGGCACCTTTTTATTTTTGCTTTAGGAACATTTTCACGAGTAACTTGATTTATACTGGAACAACGCTTGTATTAAATTCAGCGATTTCTTGTCATCTATTTGTCTTTGTTGTGAAGCAGTTTGTGAATTTAATTTGCGACGAACGGCGTTCCATGAATTCAATAATTGAACGGTTCTGGTTGTCTTCAGGGTGCCATTTGCCGGCGGGGGATTTCTACGGTGGCCCTGAGAGCTCACAGCACTGCAACTGAAGAAGACGCGCGCAAATAGACAAAACACAAGAAAGCATCTCCATCAATTTGACAACACGTGCGATCACAATGTTAAAATAAATCCAAAACACCTTACCAAAACCACTGAGGGAAAGAGAACCTTAATAGCGCCGTGAGTCAAAATCCGCGCCAACAACAAAGCGCGTCCGGGTGTGTGCGTCACTTTTAAGTGTCTTCTAGGAAACACTTCCTTTTCGTTGCGGTCTTTGCGGCGCGTTTTCTAAATGCTGCGCGTGTGTTGTCACCAAAACGTGGGAACAAAAATGTGCGTGTAATCAATGCTACTTCACCTATTGACCATATGAAATACCTAAGATAGAAATGTGTAAACTATGAGTAGAGCGCTGCAATGTGAACAGTCTACAGTGCGATGGATCGATATAAAGATGACACTGCGGCTAATTTACCTACCGATCCCGGTTCCATTAGCCTTGATCAATACACGGCTTTTTTCACAATGTCACCAACCACAAAATATTTGGAAGGGGGATTTGATCCTTGCGCATTTCGTTTTGTTGTGTCCGCCGGTCGGGTGCCGTGCTGTGAGTGTAAACCTCACATGCCGACACCTTACAGGGACAGTTCAGTGATTTTGAAGTGGGGTTGTTTGAGTTACATATGCATAGTTAATACGTCACCTTATGGAGACGTGATCAGCGATGTCACTTTAACAGAGTTTGGAGGAAGTAGAGTCAGTCTCAGTCCCACTGTAGCAGAGGGGACCACGGAAAAACTTATATTCAGACACATTTTTAAATGCTTACCTGAAAAAACTAATCCTTTCAATTTAATGCTAAAGGATGTATTTTTTCACTGCTTCAGTTTTCCGCCAGACGCCTCACGTGCCGCAGGTCGCGTGCTCGAGGCCACCCCCGTTACGCGTGATCGAACAAATCCCTCTTCCCCCTCCGTTATTTTTTTTCACAAATCGCACCCTGGGTGTATTAATGTTTAATAATGTGATAATGACTGAGATATGATATAAGGGGCTCGACGGGTCCTCGTGATTAATCCATTATTCAGGTGCTATGTAGAGCGGCAGCTGTGAGTAACAGTCACGTGTGCAGCCGCTCCGACATCGTTGGAGAACGTTGCCATGTGGCGCGGTAGGTCTCTGCTGTTTTCTTCTTTTCTACATCCCTCCGCGGCACTCCCACTTCTAAAATAAAGAATATTTAACGGAGCATCATTTAGATGAACAAGAACATTTATGGCCTTTTTGGTTGTAGAATCAAGATGCAAGAAGAACACTGTTTAAATTCATCTTTTTCATTCTTTTTTACATCTGGACCAGTTCAAAAATGTTTGTGCCATAAGTGATGGTCTTCTTTCCCGGTATCGATTTCTTTCCTTCAAGTGATTACCAGTTCTGTAATATTTGAAATAATAATTGATGATAAGCTTTTGTCATGCACAAGACTCCAATATTATGTCCACCCCCAGTTGTACAAGGTCCACCGTGCAGGGGACAGAATATCAGAAAAAAAACCTTGTGAAGTTCGTCACCATTAATCATGGACCATCACTGCGCTGCCCCTCGCTCCTCTGAGGCTTCCTGTGGCGACACCTAAGCTCAGTGTTCAACAGTCTGATAGGCCAACCTGGGATAAAGCCACTCGGGGACCCCAATGTTAACGCCCCAATGTTATTTTCATCTACGTTGGAGTCTTGCGTTCGGTCAGATGGATGTCACAGGCTCTCCTCCGTCTATTTATTTTCGTTATAGACTTAATCTGCATCCAGCTCACAAGCTTATGGTTTAATCCTCAAAAGAATGGAAATGCACCGTGCAGGCCTGATATTATTACTTTACATAATGTGTCACTGCGGCTTGCTTGGCAAACCTGAGTGTTTGATGATTTGATCCTTTTTTCCCCCATATGTTCATTTGATCTACGGCGCTCTGCAGGTGGTCAGTTGTATAACGTGGTTTTTCTATTAGAGAAATGGCTGCTTGACAATAATGACTCATATGTGATATCGGGTAAGAGAGAAATGTGTATCAAAAAACTATACCACAAATGCTTATTATTTTCAATCCACAGTTCTGCTACTTGTCATCCAATTTTCCACCCTGTAAATTCATTTTGTCCCAGTATTCTGATTATAATGACTGCAGGGAGTGGAAGTAAAACTAAACTAATAAAACTACAAGAAAGAGAATTTACTTTCTATTAAAAGAGTCTAGTCTGTATGATACATGATTGTTTTATCATATCGTGTTGTGGGTTGTTGTGGTTTGAGCAAGACTGTTTTTACAAGGGTTCAGTTGCAGTGGGGACATTTTTTGGGGGAGAATTTGGACACATATTTCTGACACATTATAAACCAACAAAGACTGTCTATAAAAATGTGGTCTGCAAAGTGAAGCCAATGCAAAGGTGTCTGAAACCTGTACTCTATCAAATGACCAGTAGATGGCGACTCCACTGGTTGCAAAAAAAAAAGTCTAAAATGATTCACTTCTTACTTGATTTAGAACGTCAGTAAACATTTTCCTGAGGAGTTTATGGTTCAATATCTATGTTCATTTTGTAAATTGTGGTCAGCTGAGATTCAAATAGACGATAAAGCACTGTATACATTGGGGTGTGGATTCTGTGTGATTGACAGCTAGTGCCGTCAAGGCTCCTCCAAATATGGTCAAATCTTGTTTCAAAATAAACAAAATAGCGCTAATCTCGAGGCTTCAAACGACAGTTCACAAACCAATGGTTGATGTCACTATTCACAAGACATGACAACTGATTAAACAAAAATGTCTTGTTCCTGCTAGTAAAGACCAAAAAAGAAATGATTCTGCAGATTCTTTTGGGATCGATGGAGCTGAGGTCAAACACAGAGCTTGGCTGGCCTGGTAACAGCGGTACGGTAAATGTACAGTCAAACCAAAACAATGGGCTGTAAAACATTAAAATATTGCACAGAGCTGAGATATAAGCGACATCTTTCACATTAAACAACATTAGTCATTTGATCCACAGTCAATGGTGCAACAGAAACTTTAAGGTGAGGTTATTAACTGCAATCAAAGGCAGCTTTCATTCAGAATGAAGTATAAGAAACACAATATATAGTCACTACATGACGTGTTTCTTGAATTCGTCTATATTTTATGTATAAAAGAGATAAGGAAAACTTGTTATTGTAAGGAAGTTTTTGCTTTCACCTCAGACAAATGTGAAAGCTGACTACACGCTCAAAGCAGCTCACCACCTTCGCTCAGCTGGGGCGTAAACGGAATGATGTTCGGCCGAGTCTTTGACTCACAGCTACTGTTTGTCAGATTATAGTCAAGTGAATCCGCCCGTCACCAGCTGGACCGAACTATTAAAAGCACAAGCATGACAGGGCTGGTTCAGGATGATGAGGACACACCACTGACTTGCATCGGAGAACATCGTGCCTGGCCATAAAATTTGAGCTTGTCATCTCCTGTAGGCTACATCCGAACTTGATTAGACATGACTGGACCGAGTTTGGCTTTTGAATGGCCCCGCTGAATTCCATGTTTGGTGTTGTGTCATTCTAAGGACATTAAGAATTCGTTGCTGTCAAATTATTTAGCGCTTTTGGCTCTAATTGGCTTTGGCAAACCGAAGGAGTCTGGAAGAGAAACATTGACAGTTCAAGGAAACTTTTTTGTTTGTTTGTTTGATAATTGGAACCAGATGTAAAATTTACAGTGATGGAGATATGTACGGTGGCCCTGAAGTGCAAATCACAACGGCAAATAGGAAAACACAACAAATCAAAAAACACAACTGCAAAACAGGAACCAAACCGGCAAATCAGAAACTGCAAAACAGAAACCACAACGGTAAAATGGGATCTGAAACTGCAAAACAGAAAACGGAAAACGCAACGGCAAAACAGAAACCACAATGGTAAATCACAAAACACAACGGCAAAACAGACTGTTGTGTTTTCCTATTTGCTGTTATGATTTCCACCGTAGGTATGATATGTTAAGGTGCAGGAAGCCTGGAGGTAATACATCAGTTCTGTGGCAAAATGGCTGTTGTGTTAGTAAATGTTCCGGATATTGGCAGTGGATTATCACATTCTAGCAGTCGCCCTGTCCACCTTGTGTAACAATCCCTGTGATGCAGGTGTACACTACTCTAGTTTGTTTTTTTATTTAATTTAATTTAATGCCAAAGTGCTTTGTTCCCTTCAGCTGTAACCGTTACGGCGCCGCCGACCGAGCACCGTGTCTCTTATTGCTCATCCCGCCTTGAGCCATTTATGTAATCGGTTTGTTCCAGGGATTTATTTTGCATCGCTGAAAGCGTCTCCGCTCCTCGGGAAATGTTGCTCCGTCGACTGAAAGCGTTTCTCTTGAGTGGGATTTGCAAGAGTGTTGTCATGTGCAAGTAGCGAGCGCTGTGGAGCTACAGTAGTGCGCCGGCTTGAATCACCACATGTGGGGACAGTAACGCTGCTGCACGCTGTGACTGTATGTGAATGAATCATCTCCTTAAACGATTCACAACATAATTATTATGCTCTGGTATTTGCCAAGGCGTTGATTGTCAACACTTAAAACCAATTTTCATTCAGTGGATTCTAACCCTGAAGATGGTTTAGGTATTTAAACATTAACGTCTAAGATTTCTGATGAAAATAGCAGTGAATTTAATTGTCTGTGCTGCTCAAAGCATTAAAATGAAAACACATTTATGGTGCATCCAGTGAAGACTGGTCACAAGCCAATGGAAAGTGTTAAAAAACTGTGGATTATCAAAATTCATCCTGCCTGGATTATTTTCAATTCCTTTTTTTGGCGTGTTGTCCTGACAGGGAATGAGCTGAAAGACGGGATGACATGGAACAAGGAAAATCGAATTACATGACATTGATCTTAGACCACTAAGGGTACTAGTATAACTAGAACTGCAACTCCACGGCTAAAACTCGCGGAGTTGCCGCGCCACCCGCCAGCACGTCTCCTCAGGTGTCCACGAGTGATGTGTGGTGCGGTCCGCACCAATGTTTTGGGGTTTTCGATTTACGGAGCCTGGGCTGAGCCCAAGTCTCCGGATAATTTTCCGGCGCGCGCAGACAGAACCGACAGTTAACGGACGGTGAGGAAGTATTTGCAGATTTTTACAAAACGTGTATTGCTTTAGAATCGCTTACTGCACCTTTAACGCCCTGTCTCGCCATATTGAAGTGAAAAGAAAGTCCTTGGTTCTGTAGTTTATGAGTTATCCTGCTGACAGACGGACAAACCAATAGCAAGAAAGCATAACCGTCTTGGCGGAGGTATCTGCTCCTGCTAAACCTTTGCATGATTAACATTTTATTCTTAATTGTTAAAGGACATCATACAACAAGTTTGCCAAACTAAACGACCACGTAGGTTGTTTGTTCCTACCCAGTGTGTAGATAATTTGAAGGAATTAACCAAAACTATCTTCAAAGCTATTGTAAGTTTTTGTTCCTGTCATTTGGGCGAAACAAACCTTTAAGTATCATGGTGGGTGGCAGACGAGGATAAGGAAAGTGGGAGTAGCAGAGTTTTAAAAAAAAAAATAAAGGAAAGGTTCGGACGCACCTCAACCCTGATGTGGCCTTCAAAGACCTACTCCAGGGTTTGACGGTGGCTCTGCTGAGTGACATGTACCGGGACTGTTAAGCCCCGAGAGTGAGTCCCGTGGTACTGAAAGCATGCACGGATAAACAAATGACAGAACACGCGGCCGCGCAAACACTCACGCTAACACCGTCAAAACTAGCCGGATAACACTCCTTGTGTGCAGCTCGGATTTGTCTGCTGCAGTGGCTCCATCTTCATCGACAATGCTTTTCACTAAATTAACAGTAAGCCTCCCCGTTCAAGGCTGCAGATGATAATCAGTCCTTTCAACCACAAAGGACGACAATGAGAGCCACACAATGCCTGCAGTGTCCAGAGCAAGATTACATAACAGCCCCGGTCATCCAATAAATGAATATGGATCCTTTACCTTGAGTCCAGTGTGTGTGTGTGTGCTGGAGAGCTGCTGGACTCTTTGTGCCCCTTCCTCCTTATGACTGCCTCTCGCCAGGCGCGTGTGTGTGTGTGTGTGTGTGTGTCTGTGCGTTTGGCAGATCGCAGCTTCTGTCTGGCCGCCGCCGCCGTGTATTTGTATGAATCTGCACAGCTCAGGACTGTGGATGCCTCGTGTTTGTGATGCCAGCGAGTGGGAGCTACACGCGGCATGCTCATTGGTGTGAAAACGTGGTGGTGGTGGTGGTGGTGGAGGAGAGAGAGAGAGGGGGCAGCAGAGATGGAGAGAGGGAGAGGAAGAGGAGGGGGGGTGGAAGCAGAAGGAGACGGTGGGGGGGTGGGGGGGGGGGGGGGGTTGATGGCTTTTGTTTGCACAGGGAAATCTCCAAGGACAACCCCGTCACATCTGCGAGGTGGTGAAGTGCCGCAGCGGTGATGCTGTGGTGGATGAGGTGGAAACGTAAATGGACAGAGGGGGAGGCGGGATTCTACCTCACACCTCTGACAGGAAACTGAGGGGGGTTAAATTAGATATTAGCTTTTATTCGGCGCTGAAATGAAAGTAAAGACAAATCATTTGACGTAACTCTTTCATGCAAAACGTGGACGAAAATATTTAGTTGTAATTTAAGATTCCGGTTCTTATTTTAATTGCTGTAAGATTTCCATCCATTTGTATTGCACACATTTCACATGGGCAAACTCCATGTGATTCCAAACAATAGCCTCACGAATTTGAAGCAAATTGGGTTTGTTGACTATAAATAAACATACATCTGGTGATGGCGCATTTAATTTTGTGAATTTTTATGAACTAAACTGTAGATCTGAGAGTTAATCGATTCGATATTTGATATATGATGTGACGTGACAGGAAAAGACAAATGATGAGTGGATATACAGAGAGCTGTGTCACCAGTGTGTGTGTGTGTGTGTGTGTGTGTGTGTTAGAGGTTATGTAACACAGAAGTGGACACATACAAATTGGCACTGATAAGGTAATATTAGGGGGGAAAAAAATCACATATACAGTATAGACAACAGCATGAATCTTGATTTACAGTATCTCTCGTTTGTCTCCATGTCTGGTTTTCGTTTTAGTTCATATTTACACGCACACGAAGGCAAATGCACGCGGGGAATTGTAATTGCTCCTTTTTTATTGGTTTATCTCCAAAGGCATATGGGAGACGACGGGCTTGAGGGCCTACAGGAGGAAGAGGAGAAGTGAAGAACCCTCATCTTTCTGCAATCTGAAGAGCGAGACATGATCTGCAAGGAGCCGAGAGTGTGGAGGAGGCAGCCCGGCCGGGGACACATAATTCTTGCCACTGAAGAGACGGGCAAGTGTTACATAAAGACACACACACACACACACACACACACACACACACACACACACAACCATGTTGAAGTACTGCCTACACACACATGTTCCAAGACTGCATCCTTCTGTCTCTCACTCCTCCTCAGTTTCACACACACACACACACACACACACACACACACACACATTAAAAAAATTGCTTTTATTCAATGCCATTTATATGAGGTGAGGCCCTTGATCAAGACGAGCCGCACCGTGTGTGTGTGTGTGTGTGTGTGTATATATATATATATATATATATATATATATATATTCACAGAACAGTTAGAAACTCGGCTACACCTCAATATCAACCATTGACACCTACCTGAACCTACAACAAGCAACTAAATCAGCATTTCGCATAAACAACGTATATCGTACATGTTCGATATCTTCAACAGTCAGTTGTGATAATCCAAGCTAACAACACAAGCTACATATCAATCGAAAGCTTCCGAGTTCACTGATTCCAATAGCTAAGATTTATTTGAACTCTCCAACAACCAACTGTTGTCATCGAATAAGCAGCCGAAGAAGAGCAAACAAAATGTGACATATTCGGAATCACACGCTTCATGCTAAACATGAAGCTATGAAGCCGCACGGCGTCTGCACAGAACTAGGAGACGCCCGGCTACACGCCAACGTCAACTCTCGGCTACACGCCAACGTCAACGCTCTTCACCAACATGAAACACAATTAAAAGACCGAGCAACCGAGTCAGCAATTCGCACAAACACGACAACTTTACATGAGAATATATCACCGATGTCAGACAGCTTATCATGTTAACAATGCAAGCTACATATCATGCTACCAACGCAAGCTACATATCATGCTACCAACGCAAGCTACATATCATGCTAACAACACAAGCTGCATATCATGCTAACAACGCAAGCTACATATCATCCTAACAGCGCAAGCTACATATGCTAACAACGCAAGCTACATATCATGCTAACAGCGCAAGCTACATATCATGCTAACAGCACAAGCTACATATCATGCTACCAAAGCAAGTTACATATAATGCCAACAGCACAAGCTACACATCATGGTAACAGCGCAAGCTACATATCATGCTAACAGCACGAGTCATATCTCATGCTAACAACACGAGTCACATCTCATGCTAACAACACGAGCTACATCTCATGCGAACGCCCAGCCGCTGCAGATTCCATCGCTAATCCCTCCTCTAACCCTCAGACATTAAACATTCAGCTCACCAGCCACTGACCAATGTTCGTATCAACACAGCGATGTACATAAATTATGTCTTACCTTCCACATTTTTGCAGGAAAAGTTTGTGTTTCGATCCATAAATCCTTTTCCGTTAGCTTAGCACAAAGACCGCTTGTCGTTTCAAGATATTAATCCGCCTGGTCCGTCCTATTTACAACTACACAGGCGGAAGTAGCGTGTCAAATGGCGTCGGGGGTAAAAGGCGTCACAGTGGGTTCGCCCTGTCACAGTGAGCGAATGGTGTCCGTGGGAGGGGTTTTGATGCTGTCCGTCGATTCTACTGGCTCCGACGGTTCTATAGACGTGTCAATCACCCTGCTTGGCCAATGCGCTGCCGAGATACAAGCCTTTGTACGAAGGTCTGACGATATTATGTCGCACTACAAAGATCGTTTATGGACCGACAGATGCTCACCCGTCTTCATTAAAACACTTCTATTAGATGTAATCCAGGTAACTTTGCCCTGATACACTTTATTAGCATGAAATTCGGCACAGATTGTGTTCTGATGTTGTTCTATGGATTTCAAGAGGAATGGGCTTCATCTGAATTATTACATAGAAGATATTGACTCTGAATTTTTTAATTTTTTCAATCAATTAATTTATTAGTTAATGGCGCAAATAAGCACGTATGATTAACACAACCTGCAATATTTGTATATTGTTCTTCCTTCCACTTTCTCTGACAAACCTCCTCTGAACACACACACACACACACACACAGGTAAAGTATCTGCTCTTTTTCATACTTAAATTCCGGCTTGACAAACATTTAATGCAGTAATACAGCAGAGACCTAAAGTTCATAGCTAAAGGGGAGATATGACAACACATACCCACAGAGGTTATTGGTTTAAATACCTCATGGAAGCAAATGTGAGGTGAGGAAAGAAAGAAAAACGTGCATTTCTCAGGTGTAACATATTCGAAGGGAAACGCAGGTTCTTCATTCGGTCGGCAAATGTCGCATATCCTCTAAATCACTCACCGTGTGATGCAATATCTAACCTATACTCTCTGACTTTTAATCGCGACCCTTCACATCTGAAGAAAAAAAAGGGGAGGCTGTTCTCACGCACCAGCTCTTGAAAATTACCGTCTGCGCAATCCTTTTCTTTTCCCTCCCTTTCTGCCCACACGACGCGAGCGAGCAGGGAACTCACGCCGTCCGCGATTCGAAAGCCCCCCTTTCGAGGCACAAAGGCAGAGCGACGAAAAATACCCGTTCACCCACGTTGTGCGGCCTTCACGGCGCTGCAGGTCTGAGAGCCGCTCATCGTATCTCTCTCTCCGAGTCAGACGTCGTCTTTGTCTCGCTCCGGGTGACTAATTGGAAAATACTCTTCATACCACGTCATCTGTCTGACATCCAGAAATAATTCATCAAGAATTTGTGCTCAAGGCAATCTTTCATTCCATTGTATTTCTATTTGTATTCCGTTGCAGAGGTACAGTACAGTGTGTTCGACTGCTTCCATTTGTGAGTGGGTTTTATAGCCACACACATAGTCTGTCCATCGGTCCAACACTTTGGTCCACAGTGATCCACGGAGCTCAGCGGATAAATCTATTGACCCCAATTTCACGTGTGTCCAGCTAAATATCTAAATCCGCCAAGGAAGTTATGTCTGTTGGTTTATTCGTCAGCAGGATTACGCCAAAAACTACTAAAGCGATTCCCACCAAACCTGGCGGAGCGATGGAGGCCTGGGAAGAACCCATCGGGGTTTCCGTGTGGATGCGAATGAACGGGCAGATTTTTTCGGCCGCCCCAACTTTCTTTAAGAGAGTTTTGTAACAAATAAAACTTTTTTTTATTTCTACTATAAGAACGAGGGACGATCGCGCAAAGGACTGTTCGGCCTTGTGCCATTGTTAGACGGTGGATTGGCCCGGTTTCTTTTTTCTGCAGACGTCCATGGTTACACTACTTTTTGCTGACGCTTTTTTGCTTTCATAATCATGAAGGTCAGGCAGCATCAAGTGCCCCACACTGGGATTACCTAGTGCCTAGCGCCCAGAAATTCTTGTTGGACGAATAGTTGAGAAATTTGGTTCAAATATCTGGGTTATTGCAAAAATGTCACATTTCAAAATCACTTCCACATCTTTCCCCCAAAATATTTGGTAATTTTTGATCATATATCAAACATGGTGTAGGTATGAATCGCCTTTAGGTTCAGCTTCCTTTATATATATATACCCAAAGGTGGATCTCTGTTTTGCAGCTTTTGTACCCATTTGACCTGCATTCAGAATTAAACGTTGACCAATTCATGAATGACACCCACATTTCAGGAAATGTTGTGTTATGAACGGTCATTTTTCAGATCTATCTGTGTAGGTGTGTATGTATGTGTGTCAGCGCTCGTTATCATTTGATGTAACATCCGTGTGATGTAACAGTGCCACTTCTCTGTCTGCCGTCCCCGGGCGGGTTTGACGTCACGCATTACGAGAAAACGGCGTCGCTTGTTTGTCCTCGTCAGCTTCCGACTGATAAGGCTTTTTTGCTTCGCGTTACCTAAGACAGGAAATCTTCAATTGAAATTCCAGGGTGAAGAGAGAACACACACACACAACACAAAAAACACACACACACACACACACACACACACACACACATAAACACCAGAAATGATTAGTTTGAATTGTATTTTTTTTTATTCTCCTATCCAGGTGGAAAGCAGGAATGGGGCTTCACAAAAGGTTCATAACAACAAGCATAATGCCACTGATTAAGAATCTTATTTTTGCGTTATTTATTTACTGGTATATTCAATAAAAATAGACAGTTAAAGCGTCTTCACCCAAAGTGCAGGGATGAACTTCTGAGTGAAACAGAACATGTGAATTGCTCAAAAAGGGACCACGCCAACGTACATGCAATGCCGAACAGAGCTGGAGCTAGAAATAATATTAATGATAATAACAATAAAAAATCATTTTAATTTATGTAGCAGGTTTCCTAACAATAACTCGCTTTACAAGGGAGAAATGGGTCACGAGCGGAGAAAATAGAACAATAAAATAGATAAACTTAATATGCACAAAACCCCCCAAAAAATTAAAGTTAAATTTTTTTTTTTAAAAAGATAAAATATTATAATTAAATAAAAAGGATTGTCAGCGTACATAAGATTGTTTAATACTATTTTGTAAAAACGTTCACAAAAAATTTAAAGTTTCAAGAACAGGATTCAAAAGAAGCAAGTTCCATGATGTGGGGGGTGGGGGGGGGGGGGGTTATGACCAGGCTGACGTAAGTTTCCCTGACCTGCATTTGATATTCATCTTTGTAAACTCCTAACAATGACACAAATGGAGGTCATTTCACATGTCAAAGTAAGAAATATCATTTCAGGGTTGGCTGTAGGCGGCTGTAGGGCCTACGCAGTGTTCACGTGTAAGTTAGTAAAGTAAGTCAAGTTTAGTTCAATAAAGCACCTTTCACGGACCAGGTCACAAAGTGCTTTACATACAAGAATACAAAAGGCATACAATGATAAAAAATGAAACAATAAAAGGCCCAGACAATAAGCAATTTGCGGAAAAAACTACTCAAAGGCCGAAAACTGAATGGGTGTGATGTGAGTCAATTCACTGGGTCCAGTCAGGAGCCTTGCAGCAGCAGCAGAAGCAGCGTTTTGGACCAATTGTAAGCGGGCAAGAGCTGATGTGCTAAAGGGAAGTGAAAAGGGATTCGCAGCAATCGAGTCTGGATGGCATAAATGCATGAATGATCATTTCTAGTTCGGGCTTTGATACGAGTTTGTGTCATTTGAGTCCTGGAAACATGAGGGTGCCGCCCTGGTGGCAAATGAAAGGGATGATTCCAAACGTGAAGGCGACACACGTCGGCCAGATGTAGGCTACGCACATGATCGAACACATGGGACGAACACCATCCACGACCTCCTCCTCCTCCTCGCAGCGTGTGTATATATATATATATATATATATATATATATATATATTATATATATGTGTGTGTGTGTGTGTGTGTGTGTGGAGATGATATTAGCGGCGCAGACGGTGAAAGGGGCGTGAGAATAGCAGCTACAGTGAGCGCTGCATATCTTACCATATTCACAGACTTCTATAGAAACAACCAGTAGGGTCGCCCTCTAATGGCCATTCGAGAGAATACAGATTTCAGGCACTTCCGCTGAGGCTTCGCTTTCGGGGACGGTGGAGAGGAGAGCGGGGCCTTCTGGTTCATGACTGGATCTGTAGGGTTAACAGGCCGACTGACCCGACGGCGTCCCCCTTCTTCCAGGGCTGCATGGAGCAGGGAAAAAGCCTGAGAACAGGACACTGAAACCCAGCTACTCCCCAGTCGGGACGGTCGGGTCGGCGCCTCGCGGTCCGCTCACTTTGGAATGCCGAGACCAATGTGTGGGGAGGAAACAGGGAGCCGGGGGTCGGCCGTTGATGCAATATGTATTCTCTCGTCGCGCGCCGCCTGGGGGGCGTGGCGCGCACACAGGAAGCATGAAATCATAAATGACAAGAGGCTGCAACTGTAGACGTAGTGTTGACTCACGGCTCCATTAGGGGAAAATGCCCCGGTTGCAGGGACTTGACCACACAAGTGCCAATGGAAAAAAAGAGAGAAGGACGACGACGCTTCAGCTGAAGTCAAGCATTTCAGAATGATGAGTCGAAATGAAGCCATTCTAACTTTTGTGCCGGAGGTATGACGGACGGGATTAATATGATACTGCAGGGCCCAACCTTGTCAAACCTTTTGACATATCGCTCACAGATAGTTCCACCTTCAGTTTCTCCTGCCTCTCGTCTCTCGGACGGAGAGGGGAGCGACGACCTGCACGCCACGTGCAGTGAGGGGCGCTGCTGTATTTCACCAGCCGAGCCGCTGGCAGCGCGATCATAAGCAGGTGGCGATGACGATGAAGCCGTTTCCTTGCCTCATCCGACACGTGCTCCGTCAGCGAGACGGACCACTGTGACTAAATGAGCCATGAATCACTGAAGGTTGCTCGTAAGTGAAAATGAATGGTGAAATGATGGATGGCAACGTGGCTTGTAGTCGACGCGTCGCTTCCTGCCGCAGCCACAAGGGGGCGGTGAAAGACGAGAATCGAGCAGACGGGGAAATATCGCATCGCTTATCTGGACGGAAGCTGAATGGAACTTTGGTATGGGTTTAATTCATGTATTTATTTTTTTTCAGCTTTCAACTGGTCTGGCACTTCTCGTCTTGTTTGACATTTTGACCTGTCGAAGCAGAAATTTAACAAGAAAAATCCTAATGTTGATAATTTAAATACGTCAAAAAGACAAAACCTTTTGTGTAAATTCATGTTAAAACGCTCATAGTGACACTGTCGACGTGCTGAATCTAAGTGGGTAGGATGTTTGCCACGTTCATCACCTCAGCATAGCTTGTAAGCATGCTAAAATGAGCCAATTAGCACTAAATTAGCAAATTTTGCAGGTTTTTAACCCGATTTTGACTAAACGAAAAGATAAGGGTTTTTTGGTAACAACATGAAACCATGAAACATTGCAGTCCACGCAACAAAAAGACAAAGCTAAAACCTAAACTCTTCTGCTGCCGTGGCTTGAGATGAAACCCTCGACCTGTCAGCAGCCACAGACTGATGTCTGACTTTTACTCAGGCTCACCTGGACATGGACTGTACCATCTGCTCAGGTAGGCACGGGGGTGCTCCGCTACAAAGAGAAGCATATTAACGTTATACCAAATGGACCAAATCGGAACGTGTACTTTATGATGACTATGTTATTATTTCTGCTACTTTCGCTTTCATTTAATTAGCAGACCATAACACAAGCAGGTGGATTAAAAAAAAAACACCCAGTGTATTAAATATTATAAATGCATTAAAAAAAAACCATTTGACTGAAATTACTCCTTCAACACACGGAAATTGCAATTAGACCTTCTTAATTGTTTTTTTTTTTGAATAGCGGCAGAGCAGCGGCTTCCTCCTTCACTGTACATTCAATCAGCCTCCGAAATGCAAAGACGCCAGACGTAAACCGAGGGGACGTGTCCCCGTCTAGATATGATCAATTGGCCCCCACTCCTTCCGGCCAACAGCCGCTGCCCCCCGTCATCCATCTTGGCGCCCTAATTAGCTCACTGTTATAATGACTGTGAATTATAGATCAGGCCGTGACTGCGCATGCTTTATCTGACCTCTGCTGGTGGGGGCATCTTCTGTTTCTTATCCTTCTTTAAGGAAGGGGGGGGGTTCTCTCTGCCTGACTGATCAATGACCATGAGGAGCGTCTGGTTTTCATCACACCACCTGCTGAGCATCACAGCGGCGCACTGATTCCATGGAGGTCGGCGGGTTGAGGCGCCGTCTATGGGCCTACTGTTACTTCCAGGAAATATATACATTTGTGCAAGCGTTGCATGCACGTATAATCATAACTGGTTACACATGCACGCACACACACACACACACACACACACACAGACGTCTGTATACTGTCGCTACGCGGAATCGGCCGGCTATTTGAATAAGACTCCGGGCCTCGAAAAAACAAATGCACCTGTTACCAGGCAACAGCGTGTTGCTTGGAAAAAGAATATGCCCCCTCGCTTTCTTATTGAACCAAACAGTGCAACTGATGCACCAGATTTTGCCCACAGCTTTTTCGCTGTTTGAGTCTCAAAACATCAACCGTGAGCCGGGAAAACGTTTTAGGGGCGAATTTGAGATTCTGCACCAAAACGTACAGAGAGTCTCTCTAAGTAACATAAAAAGAAATGAATTTCCCAGAAATGACGGTTGTAATATGTGCAGGTATCACAACAAGCGGGCTGTTTGAGAGATTATTAAGTTATTAAGTTATTAAGCCGTCCTGATGAGTGCCAGTTTAAAAATTGATCGTGCCTCCAAGTATATTAAATGTGTTGTTTGATGTTCTCAGCAAATCTTTTATTGATTCTTTTACACAAGCGAACGACAAAGGAGCCAAGAACACAAGCGTGTTCCCCATCGTTGATCAGAGTTTTGTTTGTACGTGGTCACGTTTGTTTCGGAGCAAAGAAAAGAAAAAAAACGAAATCAGTAATGTTATTTTTCCACTGATCATTTAGAAATATCATCTTGTTGATAAAAAACAAAAGCGTATTTAGTTTTTTTAAATTATAATGCGGTATGAATGATATTTCACAAGCAGGCGGCAGTGTTCACCGTCTCATTTTTTTCAGATGAGCTGCTCCGGCCACGATATGTTTTGAACGCTCTGCTTTCAATAAGCTCCCCAACGAGCGCCGCACGTGGCCGCCACGTGGCCTCGCGGCCGCTACTCCGAACGAGCAGCGCGTGAGAAGAAAGGAGACAAAGAAAAAAGGTTAAAAGGCCGTTTGCCGGCCTAAACGTCCACGTGACAAAAGCGGGCTTGGGTGTGATAGTGACTCCGAGGGACGTCATGAAAAGAAAAGCAGCATTAAACCGTTACACGGACGGTTGGCTCCGATAATAAAAGGGCAGGACGGCGTGCGAGACGTATACAATATGCATTAGGGGGGAAAAAACAGAAAGACGGGCAACGGAAACAATAAAACGCCCACAAAGCTCCTGGTGTACTCAGAACTGACGGTGTCTCTGTGAAACACAACTTATAGAAACATGATCCAATGTTTTCAGAGCTGCCGTGTAGTGATCTCCTAGTTTTATATTGTGCAGGTACTGACCTCTAGTGGCCACACGTGGTGACTGCACAAACCCTCTGGATGAGTCCCAGTTTCTCAAATCCTGATTTCAGATGGTACAAACAATACAATAACAATACATTTCTTGATGTAGTTATATTTTTCCATGTTGCTGCTGCAGTATGAACTTCTTATTTATGGGAGTGTGTTCTCAGAGAGGCTTCACAGGCGGGGGCCGTCCGGCAGGTCGGGGCTTCCGCCGGCCCGGTCGCCGGCGGCGGGCCACTTGGCGCGCAGCACCGTGTGCACACCTCTGACTGTGAACAGCAGGGAAAGGGCGGCAAAGTACGAGGCGTAGATGAAGAACTGTAAAAGCAAAAAGACAGACGTGAAGACGCATCAATTACTCGTTACCCCTCGTCTGCGGTGAAGCCGTTCAACGTACCTGCGAGGTGATGGTGAGCTGCAGGGACCTGGTGTTGATGACGACGGCGGTGAGGACGCTCTGCAGGACCGCGCCCGCAAAGCTGTTCACGCCGAAGACCAGCGCATAGCGCCTCCTGTTCAGCGCCTTGGCTATCTGGAAACTGTCACACGACACACAACGTGAGAACGTGTGAATACAATTTGAATCAGTTATGAGTTGATTAGCTAATAGCAATAATAATAATAATAATAATAACTCGTTATGAAGGGGCCTACAGCGAATTCATTTCAACGGTGACCTGACCGCCCACTCTTTGGACGGCTCCACTTCGGAGAGTGAACTTCCCCCTTCATTAGCTCCACTGACATTTCACAGAATCCCTTGAACCGAGCCAATAAACGACGAGATGAATCGTCACCATGCGACATTGGTAAAAACGGGGGGGGGGGGGGGGGGGGGGAAACGGGGCAAAGGCCCAAGACTGTGTACATCATTATTTTAACAGCGAAGAAAATCTCCTCCTCGTGAAATGTCGCATTAACGAGCATGTTCACGAGGCCGAACTGGAGTTCCTGTCGGTTGAGCCCATGAAGACATTTTTTCCCTTTTAACTCATGCAGATGTAACCGGTTCATGTCGAGCTTTCCCCCCCCCCCCCCCCCCCCCCCGACAAAGTGCAGGTCAAACGCACATCATGGTGCGCGACACAAGCGGACAAGGACCGGTGCTCACGTGCAGACGGTGGCGAGCTGCATGTAAAGCGTCTTGAAGAGGACGCAGCACGCGTAGCTGATCCAGATGTTGTCGGTCAGGTCCATCAGGAACAGAGCGCCGGCGATCAGGAGCGTGAAGCCCCCCAGGATCAGTTCGGCCCACACGGACCACTCCAGGGACACGTGGCCCACGGCAACCGTGGCCGCGGCGCCTGAGGGGGGAGACGAAGGTAACACGTCGGTGACCGGCGCACGAACTCATGAGATCATCATTGTCCAGGATTCGTTTTTTCTGGTTTAAAATAAACTCATGAGGTCATGAGCGGAGGTGAACTCCCTCGCCTTTCTCCGTCTGACAATTTATCAAGGACGCCGATCAAATCCGGGTCTTTCTGTGTGGACTTTACATTCAGTGAGCAGACGCTTTTGTCCAGAGCGACTTGCTGTACAGTAAGTGCGTTCAGCCGTGAAGATAATACCAAAAAGTGCACGAAATCAAGAGAGTACACAGACATTTATCACACAGGCAAAAAAAACAGCTTCAAGTGCTCATTCATTCAAATCACTTTTGGAGAGATTTCTCTAGTTTCTGCGCGAAAATGTGTTCGGCTTTTGCAACATCGAAGATTTTATGGACAGAATTTCCTCTCAGGAAAACGTTCCTATCCTCCACGGGTAAAACTGAAGTTCCTCACCTCGGCCACAGGGCGGCGCAGTGCAGCCCTCGTCCCGCACACGCACGAGGCTCCCTCCTCCCGCCACATGTGGCAGCCGTCGGCCCGCCGTCCCCGCATAGTGGTGACAGAAGTGGGCCGACTCGATTATTCCAGGACACTTGCGTCCCGTCCTGTCATCCCCTGACATTCTCTCCATCTCCGTCATCCTCACGTCGCTTTAACCTCCTGGCTGCGTAATAACCTGCGCCACATTCGGCCAGTATGAATGCCCCGCATGCCCCACAGGCGTGGATCCAGTCGCTCGGGACTCTTTCTGTCCGCTGCAATATGTGGAGACGCCGAGTGTAATTGCTTCGCTCTATTAAATGTGTACTTTTCCTGTGATTCCTGCGCCCCCATATTGGATCACCTGCGCCCCTCTGAGTGTATTTAAGTGGCACTTAATCTGTCCCTGGGCTCTGATCAGCGGGGGGGGGGGGGGGGGGGCTGAACAATTAGACGGGTTTCCACAGCCGGTGTGTCCATCGGAGGCCTAGCAGAGGTCGGCAGAACTTCACGGAGGGGGGATGGATAACGCAGATGGGGACACTGTGCGTGTACACTGCACACATACTGTGCACATCTATTGACTAGACAATTGGTGGAAGGTATAAATAACTTGGTCATCGCTAAATCCGAATGTAAGCAAGCGTCGCAACTAAGGCTTGAAAAACACCCCAGGCGAAGTTGGGGGGAAGTTTGGCGTCGAAAAGTAAACCTGTCCCGCCTCGTGCTTAGAATTGACTCCTTTTAATATTTACCTTTGCACGAGGAACAAGTCAAATGCCAATTAGAAGCAAATTGATAATGGACAGCAAAACCCCAGCACTGTAAAAATGGAAAACCTGATACTGCTCACCTATGACTGTTCAAAAAAAAACAACATATTGTATGGCATGACAAACATAACCAAGTATTAACGTAGAGTGGCAAAACACAACATTTTAAGTTCGGACCAGAGTGCATGCCAGTTAAGGTCAGGGGTCCACCAGCAGTTTTTTGCAGGGGTTTTGAAATGTATTATTATTATTATTATTATTATTATTACTTAAAGCCCAAGTGTGTAATTTTTGTAAACTTTCTGGCGGCATCTGGTGGTAAAGTAGCAAACTGCAACCAACTTGAGCGACCGACAGGGGAGACTTTATGGTGTTATATATATTTAACTCATTCTGAGTTGTCGAAAAAAATATTGGTGATTATACATATACAAACACATAGTTATGGACAATATATTCACTTTCTGTGAACAAGTTCTTCTAAATATTACACACTGTGGCTTTAAGTTCGACGTCCTGAAGGTGAGTGTCATGACTTGCATTTTGCTGAGGCTCGTTGACCTTATCAGAAACGTTTTACAGGAACATTTTTATGTGGCTATTCAGTCAAACGTAACGCAAACATAGTTGGCGGGTGGCGGTGGCTCAGGAAGTAGCGCGAATCCCCGGTGGCCTCCGGTCCGCGTGCGATGGTGACAGCTCTCCCGTCCGAGTGGGGATGATAGAAGAAGTGTTGCATGTCGAAGACGCCCGGTGTGAACGGGTGAATGTGACTTAAAAGTGTAAAAGTGCTTTGACGGGTCGATAACACTCGAAAAGCACTCTATAAAATGCAGCCTATAATGAAGTGTAACCTATCTGGGGAAGTGCTTGAAAATGAAAGAAACTTTTCTATTGGAAATTTTATTACGTCAAACTAAGAATTCCACGTTTTTGGGGAATAATGATTGATAGATAAATTCCGCGAACCTTATACTGTATATAGAAATGAACGAAGTCGCCAGGTCCAGAAGATGAAGCCAATTCGGAACTGCCTGAAATTTGTATTCTCTCAAATGACCAGCAGAGGGCGACTCCACCGGTTGTTTCCATAGAAGACGATGAGAAATCGACTCTACGTCTCACTTGATTTTTGAGTTTATGGTTCAATCTTTAGTTTCAAGTCTTCATCAATACAGCATGATGTTCATTTTGTAAATTATTGAACAATTAATAGCATGTTTTTTTATAAAAATGATAGATCAACTATCTGAACAAAAAGATGATTCACTTTTCATAATAACTCAGGGGTTTGAGTTAGCCTTGTTCAAAAATCTAGTGCAGTAAATTGCCTCAAGTTTCAGATTTTGTTCCTAACTTTTTGTTTTACGCAGTCAGATTAGGGACAAATGCCAATACACCAAAATGGTGCTCCGAATACATTAACCACTGACTGAAATTGATGTTTGATGTGAAAATAACTTTAGACCTCAGATAAATAAACGGGTCGAGGTGTCCCGCAACTCTCTTTCTTTGAAAGTCTTACCGCACAACACAATGCAACCGAACATAACTCAGCGTGCTTGGTTTCGGCATAAAACTAATGAGCTGCTAAAAATGTTGTGTCCAAGCTCCAGGAAATACAGCGATTAATGTGCTGAATATGAAAATAGTGACTTATGTTGTAAATTATGTCGGATATCCATATTCATAATTTCCCTATAGGTTTTCACCATGCTTTGTTTGTTTCTTTCCTCAGGGATGTATTTTTTTTTAATTTTTTTTACAAAGTGCGGAATATAGAAAAAGAAATTCCACAGGAATCTTGGGGGAAATATGCGACATGGGCTCCACAGCTTGACTGCATGTTGGGCAGGAGCATTTACAAGTGAAAGGCATGCAACTGGATGAGGTTTACACGGAATAATTGCCTCCGGGTTTCAGGGGAATACAGGAACGTATCGGTACCATAATCAATAAAAGTGCACCGACTGGATGGCAGCAGCTGCTGCCCGACCCATCGGGGGATGAGAGCAGGCAATTAAACAGTCTAATTAATGCTGCTACTATTGTCTGCCATGCTTTGGGGGGTTGTGAAACACTGATAGTGTAAAGGGATTGTGTTTTGTGTCTGTCTTTTTATTCAATTATTTTTTTTCCTAGTGGGATGTGTACAACACCCATAAGCTTTAATGAAAATATTTGGGCTGTGCTTTTGTTGTCTTTAAAGGAACCTGAACAAATTCTGTTTAAGCTGGATGTTCAGCAGCTGCCGTTCAGAATTAATCAGAGATTTCAAGGATTTGAATAACAATTTCTCCTGGGTTTGGGTTGATGAAATAAATGGCGGAGGTATATCCCGTTTTGATCCTTTGCCAGAGGAAACGCAACATTTCAAGCATTTTATGGAAAAAGTATTCGAATGATTTTGTTTAAAGCCGTACCAGCTTGTGGTGACAAACTCTGTAAGCTCTGTAGACGGAGCCTTTGTAGCATCTTTTTCCTCACTGCGCTCATCTGAGAAGTTAGCCAGCAAGTGTTTCCAGGCCAAAACCTACGGTGCTGCCTGCTCGGCATCGCCATGGGGACAGACAACGTGCGTGAATAGCTGGTAAACTAGCGGAGAACTCCAGAATCAGACATATTCCCTCAGGAGGAGACCAAAAACGAGCAAAAAGGAGAGTAAATAATGGATTTACATTTGTCAGAAACACCAAAAATCTAATTCGGCTTTACGTGTAAAAGGGTAACTGTTCATTAGCTTTGTAAGATGATGTGTCAATGCTGTGTTCCCCAAGTGGCTACAAAAGTACCAAATGTACAACTTTAAAATGTATTTCCTTGAATTTTTTTACCCCCAATTTCTAAACATTTTAATCAGAGAAGACAGCGAACACAAAATGCCATTTTCCAGTTCATTTCATCCTCAGCAAAGGTTCAAATCTCGAAAGATAACGAAGTTCTATTACCTGGAGGACCTTGTGCATTAGAGCGCAGACACCTGGAAATAGTACTGAAGACCGTGATCTGAGCAAATTCAAACAATTGAGTATTTAAAATGAAACTAAAGTAGCAAGACAAATAATCTGTGCATTAGTTACCTGACAGTGTGCCGATGGCGTCCACCCCTCCGTTGTAGGCTGTGAAGTTGTGGGGCTGTATGTGAACCCAGAGGAGCTGGACGTAGCCCGTAACCTGGTAGAAGCCGCACCGCCCCGTCGCTGCCCATATGCAGAAGAAGAGCAAGGCCGCGGAGGAGTAACATTTCTTACAGTCCACCAGGACACTTGTGAGCATCCTCCCGACGTGCTCGGCAGCCGCCGCGCTCTTCACCCAAAAGTCCTGACTTTCGGAGTCGTGCGCGCCGCCCTCGTCCGGGGGACTCCCCTGTTGCGCAGGATATGCTCCGTGGAGAAATAAACTGGTCTTGGGCATGGGCAGGAAGAAGGTGGTTATCAGCGCCGCGGAGACGGAGATGAGGGTTATAACAGCCAAGCAATAGAGGGACACCCCACCCAGCGACACCAGCAGCTGAGCCAGCAGGCCACCCACAGCGTAGCCCAGCAGTATGGCCGCCCGGACATAACTCGTCACTCGCTGATAGTAGCTGGCGTGCACCACGGTGTAAATGTAGGAGAAGTAGGCCACATCTGCCGCCATGGCGATGCTGTAGATGAAAAGGGCCAACTGCGCCGAGTGGACCCCGGAGCCGACGAGCAGGAGCAGGAACGTGGCGACATAGGTGAGGCCCTGGAGGACGATTACTGGCTTGTACCTGAGGAGGTCCGTCACCAGGAAGACCGGGACGAGCAGGACCACATTGGAGTAGGTCAGCACGGGAAACACCTGTCTGGTCACCTGGAAACGGAGTAAAGGCGGACAGACACCTGGTTACTTTTTTAGGAAAAGGAATGGTTTAATGTGCGTGAACAATGAAGAAAAATAGCAAAGAGTGGGATTTAGCGGGTAAATTCGGAGAGTTGGACTTTAAACAGTGGTTATTCTGTGAATAAAGAAATGATTTACAATGTGACTATAATATTTACTTTGATATGGTTGGAATACACACACATCAATTTGGGGAGTTGGCACTTCATAATGCAACTCTATATATTCTAATAGCATGCAAACAAACACAGTGGCTTCAGTTTGAAAACCATGGTTCTTCATTTGTTAGTCATTAAGTTGTTTTCCGTGCTCCATTTTGGCCTTGACAGATGTAATATTTGAAAGACGGCAGTGGCATTAACGATTATACATTTGCAGTCTCTTGTCCGTCGGCTGCTGAAGAACAGATTAACGCTCATGGTTGACAGCAGTTGGTTGCTGGTGCATCTGAAGTATACTCGGATAGATGCTCAGAAAATGTTTTGTTTGCTGGCTCAAGATTAAAGCTATAATACCTGTAATTGCCATGAAATTAAAACAGTTATTTATTAATATGGTCAATATTTGTTCAACCATTCCCAAGATGGATTCTACTGTAAACCAGTTACTCTCCTGTCGTGATTCTAGCAGAGCACCAGAAGAATAAAAGAAGAAAAAAAACATGTAAATTTACTTACAATTTTTTCACTTGTTATCACAACTTAATTTTTTCTAATTTAAACAAATTTATTCTAAACATCATGAAGTGGCCACATTAAATGACAGGTGAAACGTTTACATAAGCAACATAATGTTCAGTGTACACAGTCTTCAGTTTACATTAGAGGCTCTGAACATTTACAGTATGTTAGGGTTGTTGTTTTTTCTGCGTGAAATAACAATCACACAGAAATGATAGAAATTGATGCAGGTGGGTCTGAAGTGCACAGAAGCCAGGTGCGCCTGTAAAAGCTGAATGCTTTAATGTAAGTGAAACCTTTTAAAGAGAGACGAGAAAATGTAAGCAAAAGAGCGGGACTCTAAGCTCCAGCTGCAAAAGCTGCAAACAGCTGTTTGTGGCAAAAAAGAAAGAGAAGAAAAAAAGGAACTTCAAATTGACTTTGAGTCTACATGCACCTCAAGACCTCGGGCTGCGAAGAGAAAACAGAAATCTATCAGGCTGGTAGCCGTCCTCTCGGAAACAACTGCAATATTTACTTTTTCTTGTTGACATGGTACAAAATTGAATTTGTGGAGTTGGCGCTTTGTCCACAGACTGTGTGAAATCTGAAAAGCCATTCAGGAGGACCACAAGTGGGAAAAGTAATTTGCATCATACATGGTTGAGCATCAAAAGAGTGTTCCAGCTGTAATTTATGTGAAACGCAGCGGCATCCTACAATCCTGCCCGGTGCATCGCCGAGTGATTGTCACCGCCGAGCCGTGGAGGAGCCTCTTCTCTCCTCTTCTCCGTCCGTCTACTCCAAACCTTACATCCCACTGAGTGGATTCGGAGCCGGAGTAAACACGACAGGTGTGCTGTTGGCAGTCTGGCTTGTGCCTACGTCCGTTTATCTTACGGTGCACGCAATGCAAATGCTGTTGAATAATGAAAAGAAGCAATGCCTTTCATAAAATGGGTAATTCCTCCGAGATGAAATCTTAAGTCATTCACACAGCACGTGATTACTATACTTCAAAATTGGGTCATCGAACGACCTCGAGTATTTTGCACGTCTGTCTGACAGAAGAATGTCTGTGATGCTGGTTATTATCAAGATAACACGTCTCAACAACGAGCGGCAAGACTTGATTTGTATTTGAGGATGGATCCTACTTAACTTCTGCACCTTACGTCTCCTTAGTGCCACCATCAGGTTTAGACTTTCACCGACTAATATTTCGGTGCCAAGGCGAGAGCAGTGTTCACTCCGTTTATGCCGTTGTTCCAAAATTGGCTGCCATTCACTTTGAGGTTCAGTCGCGAAGTAGTCCTGAAACCATTGGAGTAAATGGTTAATGGAATGCTGAAATCATTTTTTTTTTTTCTAGACAAAATAGGCCACATTTTTTATCTTAATTTTGAGCAAATATTGTCGTGGAATTTTCGTCTATCCTCCCTGATAAACTCTTAAGCGAGGTCACCTCGTCTTTGGCAAGCCAAAACAATCTTTGAGCAGCTGAAGTCTCTCTCTCGAGGGGTCGTAGTCTCGGGGAGATGACGACATTACTCAAAGCTAAATCCACTACAGAGACCGCAGATGGGCAGACTCTCTCAGGACGCCGAACACTGTGAACCTGTTGATCTGTGTAGCGGACCGGGAGTCTCCTCAATATTGAGCTCTTATAATAAATACCTCCACTTAGGACATCCACGGTTTCCGTCTCCCTGAATCAGCATCCACTCCATCAATTATTCTATTTCAAATATAATATTGAATATATATATATATATATATATATTCACACAACCCTAACCCTAATATTGACACGATAGTCCCTTATCGTTTTTACTCATATCATGTTAGCTTCATGCCACTGTATGTACTGTATGTGAAGCCACCTGCTTTGTATGAGTCTTTTTTTCAGACGCTGTCCCTTTAAGAGCGACGCGACGTGAGATCTCACGAGAGCGCTTCGTGTTCCCGCGAGATGTTAAAGACACGGAAGCAAGTGCGCGCGAAAAGACGAAAACAGGTGATCGCGGAAATTCCGCGAAACGTAAATGTTGCCGACCACGAGAGGAGAAGACTGAACCACGTAAGTAGAGAAAAGGACACGTTTGAAAAAGAATTATATGTTGGTGAATCTCGACTATTTACATGAACTCTGTATATTTTGTAGACTTTTAATAAGTCAGAAAAGTAGAAAAGCGTGCTGACGTCCAGGTGTGTGTGTGTGTGTGTGTGTGTGTTCATTACATTAAACTGTGAAGTTTATTGTATGTTCAGGTGAAAATGTATATTTTGTTCATGAATGTGCACATATGCCCCAGTGATAATGCTTTCATCATAACTTTACCGTGGCTTAACTTTTTTTAAAAACCCATTTTCTATAGACTTGCTTTTATGTGATGTCGTCTTTTTATATCTTTTTTTCTTATACATATATGTAACCTGAAAACAAGTATTATTGTCGGAAAGCTGATTTTAATTGTCTGTGATTTGTATGTTTTTGTGAAAGCACTTTGTGAAGCTACTCCTGAAAGGTGCTATATAAATACAATTATTATTATTATTATTATTAACAGATTTATTTATGTTTCACAATAGGTTTAGGGGAGAAAAAAAATAAGTTTTTATTGATTTAAGTTAGTACCATAACTCTTAGACATCTGCTGGAGCCACTGACTTTGACTTTGTCTATTGTTCCTATACTGTGATTCCATTGTTCATGTAGTTTAAAACAGGAAGTTGATATTGATTGCAGAATAGTTCAGGGAAGCTGGAAAAAAAATGTTTTTTCTTTTCTGTTAAATATTGATTTTTGTCAAACCCTTCCAAAATTAAAGAATTAACGCTGCTTTATTTGTACAAAATACACAATATACTTTTTACTCTAGTGTCCGGCCGCATATGCCAATTTGTCAGCTAAGGATTTACGACTGATTGCGATTCCTCGATGGCACTCGGAGTCTGAGGAAAGTGAAGGAAATGAAATTACTAAATGAGGAAACCAGAAAGCCACATGTAAATTGTTATAACTATGTTTCACACTAAAACAGGCTCTGGTTAATCCATAATGGTGAATGCTGTAAGTTGTCTTTTGGTGCGTGACGTCACAAATACCTACAGAAAGGTTATTTCGTTACGATCGAAAAGGCGTAGAGCTGGTGTAATGGATCTATATCTGTTGTTTCCACGTCTTATATCGATAACATAAAATGTGTGTTTTGGGGGGCGACAGCTCCAGAGGGCCCCCCATGGCCCCTTACACAACCTGAAAGTTAGAGAGTAAAAGTATCTTAAACTCTGTTCCTTTCTGTAGCTTGTTGTTCCCTCGACTTTCACCGCCAGGAAATAATTCACATAGTTAATCCCTTTATGTGTGAGACTGGAGTTTATGCTTCTCGTACGCGTGAGACGCCGCTCGTGAAGGAGTGTGTTTATGGGTCACACGGGCTCGCGAACCTGCTGACGGGCGAGACTCCCAAATCTCAACGATGCGTCATTTGGTTTCCGAGTTTCAACAAAAGCTCCTCGGGTTGATCCGACTCCCGTCAGGATCGGGGGGTTTGGGAAAAAAAGAAAGAAAAGGGAACTTGTAAGTATCAACAAAAGGGGCAAATGTCTCCGAAACGACCCGCGACGTCGTGCGCCTTGTTCAGCTCCCGCCACCGTTAAGCCCACATAAGCAAAGAGCCACACAGTAGATAGTATTTTTCAAATTGTCAGGTTTATGTGAATTGCAGACACTCCGGGTCGCGCGCGGGGGGCTTTATAGACACTCGTTTTACTACTTTTGCTTTTTTTCTCCGCCTCACAGGTCAAAGACAAGACGAGAGGGGAAGCGAGAGAGAGGGACGCCTGCGGCGGCGCCGCGGGAGGCTTCATGTGAAAACAACTCAAACACACTCGTGTTTACAACGAGTCAATACATCGTAAGGGCGCATAATGGCATGGGGAGTGGTATGTAATTTCACTGACATTTATGTATAATTGATAATGACTTAAACATCCGCATTTCCAACCAGTGATCTGTGGCTGGAGATTTATTAAGCTTCTGGAAACTGTAGTTCCGAGTATAATTATGTGTAAACATCAAATGTAACTTAAAAAACAAACATGGACATAAATGCGCAACATATGAACCATAACCCAGTTTCAATTCATTCCACGATATTTACGTGGATGTATATCAAAAACATAAAGTAACGGAGCTAATCTAATAACCTGAGTCTTCCATCATGGTGAGGCCGCCGCAGCGGCAGCGGTAGCGGCAGCGTATCTCATTTCATAGCTCAGTAACTCACCTGCTCCGTGGTGAGGTTCTTGTAAGTCCCTGTGAGAAACTCTGTCAAGAAAGGCTCTATGGGCCGCATCATGGAGAAGAAGCCGTAGACGCAGAGCAGCACAGTGGGGCCCACCCATCCGGTACAGCATGGCACATAATGGCCGGCCCGGCAAGGCCCGCTGCAGCCGCACTCCCCGCTCCAGCAGAAACCCATCGCTCCTTCTCCCCTCCGGCTCCCCGGGGGACGGGTCGGGCCCCGTCCCGGCGAGGGGCGCGGTCTAATTTAGGCAGTTTAATCTGTCGCGATACGGAAGCCCCAGATAAGGCCAAGGTGAGACGCGTACCGTGAGCACAAGGGTCACCCGCTCTCCCACCGAAGTTCCTCCCCTCCTGAAGTTTTCACGGCTACAGCGAGACTCGGGGAAAAAAAAGAAAGAAAGAAAGAAAGTAAGAAGAAGTGAGGCTGTGAGTGAAGATACATTAAGATGAAATATGAGGTGGCGAGCCCCCCCGGGGCTCCAGCAGGTTATAATAAATACTGTCTCCACCTCTGTCTTTATACAAAAAACACCCTCGTTCCTGCAGATATCGAGGAAGGGGTGGTGGAAGTCAAGCAGAGGAATATGTATGAGTGTGTGTGTGTGTGTGGGGGGGGGGGGGGGGGGGCAGCATGGTGGCGTGTTCACCTGCACTGTATGTCTGTTTAGCATCTGCCACTGCCCCCCCACAAAAAAAAATCTAAGTTCTTCTGATTACAGGATTAATTACAAATAATCAAAAATTGGAATTGGAATGGAATTTTTCAAACTGCGTCATAAGAACAAACTATGTCCTTCATCCGATCACTTCATTTCACATTCAGCATTTTTTGCCTTTGTGACCGTCGCTGACCCCAAAGTCGGGTTTTGGACTTTGCCGTGTGGATCGGCCGAGGATCCTTAATACTCGGGCGGGGGGAAGAAATAAGCAAGGCAATCATTCCCCAGATGAGAATTACTTTAGTCTGTAATTATATCTCAACAGTGGGGTGTCAACAGAAAGAAGCTCTGCCTCAGCTCCCGACTGTCAAGAGCGTCTCCGTGACTTAACTCTCAACATCAAGGTCACAGCCACAGAAAACATTTTTTCGTATTCATGTATTCGGCCATTTTTCTGGTGTTAATGTCAGATTTGAAAAATATGGGTTCCTTTAGTGACTGGAAAAGTAAACACAGATAAAGAAACACTCGATATGTCAACCAATATGTTCTCCTATTCTATTGAATAGATGTTCCATTTTGGGCTGATACCATCAGTAATAGTTGTGGCTTTATTTATTTTTTTATTCATGTGCTGCTGAAAATATTTGCTCCCTTATTATTCTCGGGGGCATCATCTGCTGAGATGCAGTATCTTAATTTCCACTGTGTCAAGAGAAACATGGCTCACATACACCGTTTCTTCCCGTTTGGTGGTTTGTTTTCGTGTTCACCTCATTTTTTCCGCAAACAGAAACCCGGAGAAAAAGATCGGGGCAGTGGCGTGTTACATCATGTTGTTTCCACTTAACACACACTCTTCGTTTCATGAGACGGATACTTTATCTTATTTTTTTCCCTGTTGTTAAAAATAAGCTGAAACTAAAGATGAAACATTACCAGCAGCACCGCTTGCAGGATGCTGTGCCGAGATCAGCTGATCTCCAATAGCCTCACCCGATCCCTGGAGTTATTACGCTCTTAATCATCCCTGACCCACGCCGTCTTATTCCTATTCATTTACGGCGGACAGAGATGGACTGCATTCTCATTTTGTGGAGTCTGACTACCTCATTTTCTCTGTTGTAATATTCTCCAGTCCCTGCTCAAACGTATCTGTCCTGCCTTTTGTGCTTCCTTCCTTCCTTCCTTCCTTCCTTCCTTCCTGTCTGTACATTCCTTAGTTAAAGATAGTCAGACAGCCTGACGATAACTCAAACGGGGGGGGGGGGGGGGGCGCGGGAGGCGATGGCAAGTAAATGTTTCGAATCGCCAGCTGTGCGCAGTCGGGCCAAATGGAGCTCGGCGTGGTGAAGGACATCTGAAGGCGCATGGCACCACAGTCATGTGTGTCAACCTGCACCGGCTCCTTCAGAAGATTCCCAGTGGAATTTGATTTGGTGTGAACAAGGGCTGAGACTGACACTTTGTTGAGTAAGCTCTGAAACGCCCCGGTTGACCCTGCTGCCGACGAGGAGTTTGTCCGCAGTTCAGCCCCCCCCCCCCCCCAATCAACCCTTCCCAAGGAAAAACAAAACCTCACAGAAACTGAATAGCAGAGAGACCGAGAGCCCCCTAATACTTTCCAAAATTGCACCTTCTACAGCATATTTTGTTCTCAACAGCAATGCGCCGGGGGTTTTTCAATTTCCTCCGTCTCTGTACCCGCGCTTAATATTTCAATTAACCTATTTATCCTTTCCTCCTCGCCGCCTCTGAATTGCAGCATCTGACATAGCCAGTGTTCAAAGGCAGCCCGGATGCATTGATTCCTAACGCTTCACAGACCAAACCCTTCTTTCCCACAATCTCCTCTTTCTTCCTTTCACTGGCAAATCATATAAGGCTGCTGCCGTCAGGAGCCTGACTTTGAAACAAATAGTGAGTGTGTGTTGAAGGGGGGGTGTTGATACTGAGGAGTTTGCGAGGCTAAGATAAGCATATGTGTGCAGTGGTTTCGGCCGCATAAAAGAACTCCCACTGTATCGAGCTGATAAGAAGGTTTTCTTTTTATTCCCAACCTCCATTACAGCTCTTGTTGATTTCCTTGGACATCGAGTTGTGCTCATAATAAGGTGGATTTAACTTCCTTTAAAAGACAATAAACAAAATACACCATTTACACACACGTTTCATTAAAACACACATGAACTACCACTTCATATCTTTATCAATGTATCTTAAATAGTGAAGGTAATGAAGAAAGTTTTATTTATTTAAGCAAAAGTTATAATACAGGACATTTCTTTGTCCATATTGTATTTTATTGGTGCAAATTCCCTGATACATTAACCTGTTACCAAAGACCATGTGATACACTGGGACCCTTAGATTTTTGCATATAATTCTGCATATAATCTTAACCGTAGCATGTTGAACCAAGATCTATTCAGAATTTCACCAAATACAGGTCAAACACACACACCGTATAAATGTTTATCTGTCTTATTAAATCTCTTTGTGACATATATATTTAACCATGACATTCTCAGATAAATACCAACCCTGTGCTGTTGTAATAAACTCTTAATTAGAAAAAATGTTATTCCGACATGCACGATTAAAAAGCCAAATGTGCAAATCTGTATGATACCAAATAGACTTTAAACATTGCAGTCTAATAGTAGGATTGAGAACGGAGCTTTACATCCATTTTTTTTTTTTTAAGGAAAGTTTCTGGGCCAGCAGCACCAATGTCAGATCATAATGAATGAACCACCACGTCACTAGATGGAGCTGTTGCTTCGTCGTACACCCTACACCACCACCACCCCTCATCTCTGAAGCAGAGCGCCCGCACATGACACATTCCTGACAATTTCGACAGCCCCGGTCTCAGACTTGCGAGAGCATCACATGATTGACATGCAGACAGTGAAAACCTCAAAACCAGCTGTCCTCGCTGTGCGGCCATCTGCCGCATCCCATCTAATTGGATGATGGCGGCGTCGATTGGAATGCCGGCTTGATTGCTAAATATTTTGTCCCCATATGTTTTGAATTATCCCCTGGATATCATTTTTCTGTGTATCCGTACAGTATGTCGGAGACAGGATGTCAGGGAATCTGTGATAGCCCTGGCAGCACAAGCAGTATCAGTCAATAGATCAACAGCTATGATCCAATGACTGTGAAGATATAACTTGGTCCACAGAATCATATAAGGAGCAGTGTTGCTGGCTTACAGCTAAACCCCTCTGACATTCTGTTCAGTCAACCATGGGGTTACATTTCCTGACACTGAGAAATATTGTAAAGATCCAGGGTTTCACAGGATGTAGTATTCACCCACAGTAATGTGGAAGGAGAGAGAAAAAATTATCCTCCCAACTCTGACCAGAATCTTTAATATGACGGACACCTCTGGACATCGCTACTATGATCAATACCAAAAAAAGGTATAAATCATACAGTGGAACCAATTTGCGACGAGGGCAAGTTCCTGTTTTTCCTGTCAAACAGATGAGAAATGGAAAAAAAAACCATTCTCCTCATTCTGGTAGAACACCGTCTTTGGCAGCGCTGATGAATAACTGAATTATTTCCTCGGGACACGCACAAATAGGTGGTTTCAGTCTCCACTGGAGACACCGCCGTACCAATATCTCCAGGTAATTACTTACAGCCAAACACATGAAGAAAATACAGTAACATTATGTCGCATTGTCTGTAGGAGTAAAGGATTCGACCTCGATGAATATCGTGGGGGGGGAAACAGAAAAGGAAAATGTGTGGGATTAAAATGTCACTGAATATCAATTTATTGGAGGCACTGTAAAGCTCAGATCGGCGCTTCACATTCCGAGCGGACATATGGTTTGGTTCCTGTGCTTAATCAAACCATATGTGACATTTAAAAGCAGAAAGTTTTCACTGCCCCGGTGCACAAAAGGACAACACTGTCTCCAGGTGCGTGTAACTGCGATGATAGCAGTAGCTAGAATCTCTTTTCTGTCAACACTCAACTCTCTTTGTGCCAGACTTATAGTTTTGGAACAAGTAGCCCTCTGCCACAATGGTGAGTTGAATTATCTGAATGCGCAGACGGAAAGCCAAACCTTGACGGCAGTGGCAAGGTAAGGAAAATACTGTGAATAGTACACAGATCCCACAAGATAGTCTCCGACTGACCATCTGTCCGGCCAACACTGCCATCCATATAATCTCATTTCTTTTCCTATTTATTTTTTCCCACTTTAACTGGTACTGAGTAGGTTTGGACAGAAACTTCAGGAATTCAGAGAGGCATAAAATTAACTTTCTCCATCCTCCTCCACGGTGAAATTGACACGTCATCCTGTCTTTGACGGAATGTCACTGGGGTTCCACATATTTGGGCGTCTGAGCTCACGTCAGATGAACTTTGACTGCAAAACCGTTGTAGGAGAGTTAATGCAAAAAATTAATGGCCTTTGCATGTGCAAAGTTACACAAACATTAGGTGTTACAGCAGGGTTGCTCATCTCGTCTTAAAAAAAAAAGAGAACTCCATTGGAGAAGTACAGGCAACCAAAGAACCAGGGGATTAAAAAGGGCGAGACAATTCGAAGGAAGAGAGTTCTGCAGTTCTTGCTGCAAGTCCTACTGCTCCTACCGAGGTCACAGATGACTTGATACCACTTTAACAAGTCCTAAACAGATAAATTAATTGAAAAAAACTAACTCAATATGGCAATATTCACGCCAGTTAGGAACATATCTATTAGGAGCCATGCATTAAAACTCATTAGGGCTCGTTTTGAAAGGATGGGGGGCTGTTGGCACCAATCAATCAAGGTCACCGCTAAGATGATGCCATGCGATAGCTGGAGGGCTCTTAGACTGATGAGTGTTAGCGGCTTCTAGCGAGTGCTGGAGGGCTAATGCTCTCCACACTGGGCTCCCCTCCCTCCCAGCTTCATAGACGAGTGCTGTTCTGACAGAGAGAGCTGCAGGAGGAGGAAGGAAATGAAAGCCGACATATCAGCAACCTCTCCACATCTTGCCAGAGTTGTCCTCTTTTGCCCCAAACCAATATCCAGAAACTCTTGTTCTCTCATTCTTAACCTCATTGTCTTTTAGTCAAGTTCTCGCTCCTGTAGGATTCTGAGGCGGCTACAGCCGTGCGGGGCTGGGCCTGTGTGCAAGCATGTGCGAATGCGAGTGCAATGTAATATTTTATACTTTCAATACTCATTTGGCTCAATCCTTCCTGTTCATCCTTTACCATCTCGATGTTTGCTTTTTATTCCCTCTGGATTTTGCTTTAAATCGAGAATTGTGGGAGGACGAATAGGAATATCCAGAAGGAAGAGAAGAAGAAATGAGCAGTTAGGTGTGGTAGGATCCCCCCGCCCCCACGCTGCCGTTTCCATTCTGCGCACCACTCAGCCTTCCGTTTGACAGCCCTTATCCAGATTCCTCAGAGTGTTTCCGTCTGCAATCAACTAATCATATTCTTTGCAGTGCTGTCTCGATCCTCTCTACTCTCTCTACTTCACAACCCAACATGAAACAATAATTACTGCTCGTCATTTAGCCGTAAAAAGCTCAGGCATGATTTGAATGCTGGTAATATTTGAGATATTTGTCAAAAAGTAGATAGATAGATAGATGGATGAGACACCCACATAGACCAAACAGATCTTAAGAAGAAAGGACTACCTTAGAAATGTGCGTTCATGTTAACCTCTAGTCAGTGTACCCAGTAACTGTGCCACATTGTGTCTTCTCTTAATCGACAATGCAATTTGCACGAGTTCCAATTAAGCCTTATATGTTAATGGGAAATGCTGGAGAAGAAAGAGAAAGCAAAGTCCAGGCAGGGCAATCAACAGTGCATTTTAGGCACATGACAATAAGCTGCACTCTGCACTTAATTCAGGCATTAATTATTCTAATGAAAGTGAGGAATCCACTTTAAGGTCAAACCGAGCTACTGGCGGATACATTTGGTATTTGAAGTCGTAACGCTATGTTAATTGATACATTCATCTCGGAGAGGTGGTGCGCACAAATCTCCTTTCTTACGACCTTGCCGATCAAGTTACCCTCATGTTGGTGCTCTCTCTCATTGCCTCGTTATGAATTAGTGCTGCATTACCAGTCATCTGAAAATAGCAAACAGTCAATTAAGTCTCCGGGAATTGCAATTGATAATTAACATTTGACACAGATAGTGTTTTATCATAGCAACCCTTTGCTGTGTAAGACGAAACTTTACATAACTTGGTATTTGCACAAATATTGGTTTGGGCTTGTGTACTTACAGTACAGGATCAATATTGTAAAAAAAAGAGAAAAGAATGACCTTTAATCCAAGTTATGATGTTGTTACTTCCACAAAAGAGGCAGTTATCCAGCCTGGGTGCTGATGTGGTTAGTCATCACTTTGTTGTCATTTGTCAGTTTTCCAACGTCAGTAATCGCTTCGAGGAAAATGGCCACCGAGACACTTGAAGCATGGGTGAAGTTCCAGGAATCAATGAATTTATATTAAGATATGGGAAAAATCTACAGCCATCTTGTGCAGGCATGTGCACTAGTGATCGAGGAGGAGAGCCGCAGAGTAAGAAATTTAATCTCAGTTTAACTTTAAAATAAGCAACGGAGCATTTACAATACTTTGTAACACCCATCCAAGTTCCTTTTAGAGAAAATCTACTGAAATACTGTTTTTTGTATTTGCACATGCCTCCACTGCCCCTCAAAAGAGACTCAGGTCTCACTTTAAAAGTCCATGAAATGCCACGTCTTCCCAAGACTTCTTGACTTGTGAACATGAGCATCTGTGCACCTGTCAGCACCGATGTGCTCCTTTTGGCAAAGAGAGGAAATAGTTCTGAACTTTCTGAACTCGTAAAATGTTGGTTTGAACTTTTTGCACCACTTACAGCAGCGCTAACAGCTCTGAACCAGAATACAGACCCAAACCCCCTGCTCTTCCTCAGCAACCTTTTCCATCTTTTTTAATTAATTCTCTACGGAGCTTCACACCTGCAGGGGCTGGACCAACTCTGCTCTCTTGTTTCTGGCTGCAGGAGACAGTAATAGATGTTCTCCTAAACATAAAGAACTGTCCCGGGTCACAGGGATGGAGGACAGTATCGGATGCCCGAAGGTTTGTTAGAGTTCGATTGTCCCCACTGCGTTTGACCCTTGCTGGTCTGCTTTTTACTGCTGTTATGGTCGGTGGTCTGCTCGGGTCATTTTGTCATACAGGGGCGGCTGAATTCCACTGTCGCCCTAGAAATGAGATCTGTGCCTGTTTTAGGCAAGTGAAGCGACAAAGAATGCCATTAACAGGTTTGACAACTGTCCTTTGCACAACTGAAAGCGAGAAACCAACCAAGTAGCTCATACAAAGTCCAACCATGTTTAGAAGGCAAAAAAGTAGGGACAAAAATCTGCGAGGTACATGACGTGGTAATCCAAAGACTAAAGATTATGTCGCGCTCTTTTGTACACCCAAACATTCATGGAAAAAGCTGTGTGAACAATTAAAACAATTTTCACAAATTGTTCAATGATCTGACAAGGACAACAAAAGTTGAATGTCTGACTCCTTTTATTTTATCATACATGCTCTTTTGTTTTCATGCTTCAGTCCATGTGTCAGCCTAAGTTAACTTTAGGGACATATTATTTTTTTTGCCACCCTTTTTTCCCCCAGCCTTGGAAAAACCAATGTCATCAAGTTGTGCTTGAATGCGATTCCCTGCTCAAACATTAATTAGTCACTTCATCCATCATGTTTGGTTGCCACCAAAAATCCAGACATGACTTCATCTCCTGCGGGGGGTATGGATTCGATTTTCTGACTGCGCAGCGTACCGCAGCTCGGCTGCAGGCGATCTTGGACCAACTTGTTCCAGAGAAAGTGTGTATATTACCAATGTTTTGGGCAAACCTCTCTCAGTTTTAAATGAAACTGCCTCATGTGAAAAAGCGCCCATAAATTTCATCCCCTTAAACTGTTGGATAAAGATGCCACCTTGGCTGCTCTCACTTGGCGCCCAATTGTTTCTGATTGGAGGCCTTCGAGCGGCGCCAATGAAGCACCGCGTGTCGTCTGATCTGCCAGGGCTCAGCTCCCGCAGCCAGACAGAACAGTGTGAAACATGAAGGCGAAGCCAAAAAAGACATCTATGATTAGTGAGTCAGGTAGGCTCCCCCCCCCCCCCCCAAGTAGAAGCACACACAGTCCCTCACACCACACTCTGCCCACCCCAGACTTCTAAGATTCATTTACACCCATGGCTCTGGTTTGTAATTGTCTCACACGCCTGGTTTCTGAGAGCTGGCCTATTAGAAGAGCACCGGAGTGGATCATAACATTTTCAGTTTCAATTAGGTCCATGTGGGCATGCATAATGCACGGGGGAGGTTTGGTCCCCTTGGACTGGTGAAGTGATGAACTCGCAGGGAAACGACGCAGCAGTGGTCGAAGGAGCTGAGCTGAACTGACTGTCGGAGACGCAATTGGGCTGTAAGATTTGTCAGCCTTAAGTGAATTAGTGTGTGCTCGTTGGAATGTGGAGTTTGGAGTGAGCATATCTGTGTGTGTTAAGAGGGTGGAAATTGCACCAGACTATCTGAATTGCATTTTGACTCATGAGGCTAGAATTACCTTGTGTGGCTTTTTAGTGAACTGGTGTCAGGTGCAACAATCCCCGACAGACGTGGACCTTCTGTTAGACAAAGTGTTTCTCTCATCTCGTAATCTGCTGCAGTCGATTTAAGCAGAATGCTCATAGATTATATGATCTCATGTTATTTAAAAAGAAAATCTCATTTAGTCCTCCAAGCAAGCTTCGTAGATCCAAGACAGGAAGTTGTGTATGTTAAGAGTACAGGCGGTCATGTTTCGCACGGTCTCTTCTGCGTCAGACTTTCCCGCCGGAAACTGGTGTGTCATACGATCTGGGGTTATTCGATACATTAACAGTCAAATCTTAAACAATGGATCTTCGAGATGAGCTGAAACATCAGCGTCACTCACCAAATCAGTTGCTCCGAGCCTCATTGCCAATGCAGTACGCCACTTCATAAGCTGACTGAAAGAGCACAAAAGCTACAAAAACAATTTTAATTTGATCAAAAAAAAAGAAACCGTGCTTACAGTTGCCTGGGGTTGCGTTGAAACGGATGAAGCTGTTCAAACCAGCAGCAGCATGATCGTACAGAAGGATCTAAGACAGCTGAAGCAGTGGCTTAGGGACATTGTTCTCCTTAGACTAATATTAATCAGAACACTAAGTACTTTTTAAGCGGTGTGAAAACAAAACTTGGTACTGAACTCCATGGACTTATTTGAATCTAAAGAGTGATTAATAGTTTAATAGTTTCCTCCCTGAGAGTTTTAAACACCACATTATAAATTCACAGTCATAACTCAGCCAGTGTCGAACCCTAACTATACATGAATAATACTATAGTTATATGATTAGATATGCCATACGTTTGATTAATGGGGAATAAAGATATTGCAAGTTGAAAAGTATCATTGTATGCTAACTGTAGTTCTTTGATATCAAGATACCTGCCTCGTGCATCCATCCCCATGGGCAGACATTTTATCTTCCCTCCTTGGTTCCCCTGTTAATGAGTGCATCCCTGAAATAAGAAGTGCTTGCACAAAGTTTTATAGTCTTGCGAGACAGATGCTCTGATTAAATCTGAGTGTAACAGCCCTCGGCCCTCAGAAGGTTTCTGCTTCCTCCTTTTGACACGGTGCACCCCGCAGCCTTCCAACCTTCATATCTGTGCCATCCTCTCTGCCTGCCAGTTAACTAACTTTGCAGTCTCTGAACTCCTTGGCTTTCCTTCACCTTTCAGTCCCCCTTAGCCAGAAGTCTTGTGGAGCACTGCACCGACTGTCTCCCTGGCTCTACGATTCTCCACCTTCCTACAAACATGATGTGTCAGCCTGCAGCGCCGCTGTAAACCGGAGTGAAAGTTGAGCCAGCGCCTGCAGGGGATCATTTGCTACGTGTATAATCTTTTGACATTTATTCCGAAAAAGCACCAAGGAAAGGCGGAGGAGGGGTTGTGAGTTGAGGGGCGCCTTAGACGTCAATCAGATGGACGTTACTGAGCTACCTGATAATGCTAACGAGAGAGGCTACACTGTATTTGACATACACCAAATTTAGAATTACATGGTTTGTTCTCTTTTACACCACGACTGACCGTGGGTCCGACTCAATGTTATTTAATGTGTCTAAGGAATGGTAGAATATTTTCCTCTGGACATGGACAGTTATTGAAAATTAAATTGCACAATAATTGGACAATAATTGGACATAATATTATACATACAGCTCTCCTGAATATTTAAATCCAAGTCCCAAGGGTGTGTTTGACTTTGCTGGTCAGATTTTATATCCTCACACTCCTACAGGATGAGGTCCTTATTATAGGTTAACAGTTTTCCATATAAAGCGTTCATTTCGCATTGTGACATTCTTTGATTCTGTTGATTCTCTTGGCTTTCACTTCTCAAATGTGCACTGGGCTCTTTTTGTCTCTGTCTCCGTGACACGCAAAACAACCCCTAACTTTAGGTTGCACCGCCATGTGTTACCATCCACAGGCAGCAATTGACTCTGCCAGAGATTGACAACAGGCAGCAGGCCTATAGTCACCGGCGACGGCAAGCTCTTTGTTTGTGTATTTATGTGATCGGCCGGGCCAGAGAGGCCAAGTGTGGCCGAGTGCCTGCCGCAGCCAGCGCAAATGAGACAGGACAGAACAAGCCATTTTTCTCAGAACCCCCTCTGGTTAAACTCGCTATTTTCACACCAGCTGCCCTGGAATTGCTCTGTCTCTCTCAATGAGCGACATCCTGATGGCACGGAGGGCAGCAAACCCCGTAGAGCCAAGATGAGGAAGGTTGGGTGGAGATGGTGGTGGAGGTGTGGGCGAACAAATTAAACGAGAAGCGGCTGATAAAAATCTCAAACGCTCGGTCTGGGTTTGTTTAGCTTAGTTTTCCGAGACCTGCGGACCCAAATCTCCTGGGCAACCAGAGATCATGTTGACATCCATCTTGTTTATGTTCATCTGCTGCGGTTTACTCAAGTCAAACACGGGACGGGGCCGGGGTCGAACGCTGTTGTCTTGTCGGGTCTCGGAGGTTTACGAGACCTTCCCTCGACCCTCTCCTGACTGGCCACAGGCTGCACCTCAGCTTGGCAAGTCGAGCAGCTCTCAGAATCCCCCCAATCTGCTTCTCGCTACCGGAGGATCACGGGGTCAAAGAACCTGGCTTTACTTCAAGTTCAGACTCCATGTCCCGGGGGCTAAGTTGTTAAGAGCGCATTGCCTGGTGTATTACGGTGATTGCTCGGTAGGCAGGGCGGGTATTACAGCACAGGGGTTGAACTTTATACTGCTGTGCGCTGAACTCATCCCTTTCAAATGGTGGAACTAATTCATATGTTGTTTCTTTGTGTACCATCACCTGTAGGCTGCGTTGTCTAGTTCTGGTTTGAATTCTAATATAAAATACGCAGTATATATAATAATGCATTTCCTATAGGTGCTTCTTTTTGTGCCTACACTGAATACATGTCCTCGCAGGGATAACGACAAATAATTCAGCTTTGGAAAGTTAGTTATTTTAAAATCTGATATCACCAAAAAGGTGCCAATTTCCTAAAACCTTTTACAGATATACAAATATTATGCAGAGTTAACATGCGGCACTGGGAGGTAGATGGTAACAACAGTTTTACACTGCATGATCAAATGTAAGTGGACGTGCAAACCGATCTGATGCTCTTCCCAAGATTTCGGTACCTTGGCTGCAGGGATTTGTTCCTATTCAGCCAGAATGGGATTAGTGAGGTCGGCCACTGTCTGGGTGATGAATCAGATAGCTCCCCGAGTGCGTTCCGGTTCAGCCAACCGAACCGGGGAGACCATTTCTTTATGGGCTGTTTTTGTTGCATGTAGCTTTGAAAGCTGGAAAGTCTAAAAATTCTCCCATGTGCTTCATTTCAGTGAAACACTTGCGTCTTGCGTTGACAACTGTTCAATGTCAAAAGTTTACCTGGAATGCCTCATCACCGCGCGCGTGCACTCGGGTTGGCTAGTGACTGCACCTGCTCAAGACAGGTATAAAAGATTCAGTAATCTACTGGACTACCGAGACTTTAAGAGGCCGCATCCAGCAAGTGTAAGAATGCAGAACCACCTCATAAATAATAGCTGTCCAACAGCCGGCGGATCTTTATGCAGGTAGACTTGAGAGAAGGAGAGTCTCTGGCTTTTTATCCCTTTATCTCAGCGGAAAGAAAATGGAACCATAAGAAAAAACACTTGAGAGTCTGCGGGCCATTCTATGTAAATAAATGAATTACTCCTCGGGGGGTGGGGGGGTGGGGGGGGGGGGGGGGGGGGGGGGGGGGGGGGGAACAGGGCGGCAAACTGTTTGATGGAGGGAAAACTTGATCCCGCTCTCTGACGAATCAAGCGGTTATTTGTTTGTGCTTTTTGCGCTATGTTAATTGATTGTATTGTTCTATGTGAAAAAGTGAGATGGCATCTGCAACCCCCAACCCCCCCCCCCCCCCCCCCCCCGTAGTCCGCTCCGAAGCTGGATCTTCAATGAGCGCTGGCATAAATTTTTCGTATATTTGCGTCAACACAGCGGCTGCAAAAGTCATGCACGCACACACACACACACACACACACACACACACACACACACACACACACACACACACACACACACACACACACACACACACACACAGTGTATTCATGCACACATTTTCATACCGTCCCTCAACGACAACACAACTCCCATGCCGAGTCTCGGTTTCAAACTCTCTTTGTTCTTGCTCCCACTCTTTCATTGCTCATTTATGTGCTTTCTGTCTCTCTCTCACACACACGGAAAGCAAGACATGCACACAACAAATATGACTCATTCATTCGATATCTGTATTTGCCATTAGTAAATAAATTATCCATCACTCTTCTAATAAGCTCGTCAGGGTAACGTTAACTGCCTCATCAAGTCCCGCTGACGAGCTGGTGCGCTTTAAAGAAACAACAAATCTCTATCGAGTGTCGTGTCTGGAGAGTTTGATCGGTGGAAATCCATGAAAAGTTTCCACGCCGGTGAAGATTTGACTCGTGAACATTTTGCCGTGCTTCAGTTCTATATGCACACGGCAGACGCCAGTCAGATTATATGCAATAACACAATGTAATGAATAATTGAGTCCCGCTTCTCGGGTGAGGGAAAAGGAGGAAGTTGCTAGGACAACCAGTAAAGCAGCACTGCTATCTTTTTTTTCTCTCTCTCTCACCTACGCACACACACACACACACACACACACACACACACACACACACACACACACACACACACACACTCAATCAGTCACTGTCTAATTTGCCCCGACCTCTCCGGGTCTAGATGCCGCATCCACATGAACAACCTTTAATTTGTCTAACTTCGAAGTTCCTTCACACACACACACACACACTCGCACTATTTCTTCCTTGCCATCCAGTGAGCATCACACATGTACAGTGAGAAGACGTATATATTTTTTGTACTCTCCCGTTTCATGCGCTGTGCGTTGCTTCAGTGGGAGCTTTCTTCCGAAAGGCCCGCAAGACTTCCATCGGTTTACGATATGTTGGTAAGCATTTTAATTACAGCTCCCATATTCTAATTATTACATGGTAATTAGCTGGCAGCAAAAAACAGTGTGTGAAATTATGGGCTATTAAACTGCAAAGTGGTGGGAGGCTGGGCTCTTCTATCTGACTCTTTTTTTCCTCTTTTTTTTCGAGGGGCTGTTTTTCATCAAGATTCAACCGACCCGTTTCGGCGGCAGATGTACTCGCTCTGGATCGATGGTGTACCGGCGCAAAATGTACCGTAAAAAATGTATATATACTGTAAGCGAAAGAAAAAGGGCTGTAATCCAAAGCGTCACAAGGACATTTAATAAGCTAATTAATCTTTTCGATCCAATTCATGCCTCCTCTGCCTTTGCCTCAAACAAACCGTCAGGTTTGGTAATTTGAGGATTTAAACCGTAGCGGAAGAATAACAAAATGTGAATAGGAAGTTCCGATTAATGCAGCTCCCTGCCTTTGGGCCCACACACACACGCACACACACACGAGCACACACACACCAGCCGTGAAGGCATGGGCTGGAAAGTCACAGCCGCATTTATTCTTGGAGTACAGCAATCCTCACATCCTCTTCAGAGCACACTGATGTTGGTATTTAGTGTGTTATTAATTAGTGAGCTTAAACAAAAGAATATTAATAATAATAATTAAAGAAAAAAAACATCCTGCCTGAGATTGGCTTTTGTCTTGGCGGGGAATGGTCGGCTTTGATGTGACGGGTCTGAACTCTAATAAATGGATACAGACGACTGGTCCTACGCGCAGCAACAATTCCTCCATTCACATTATCCTCTTGATTAAAAAGCCTTTCTCAAAGCCCCAGGTTCCCTTTGATGCTTTGTGGAAAGAAGAGAGGAGAGAGCAAAAAAAAAGAAAGAAGAAGAAACGTAGGTGTGGCTGAATGATGCAATTGTGAACTGATGCTGCTCCTGTCAGGGGGAAAAAAAAGAAACATGGGGGGGGGGAAAAAACAGGCTTTAATTTAGACAAAAGCAGACAGGCAGCGTACACATGTCCATGTGTGTGCAGCGGGTTTTGAGATGAGATGGCAGTGGCTCTATAAGGAATTTCTCCTTCTTTCTTTCTGTCTCTATCTTCTTATCTCCCTCCATTGCTCTATTCATTAATCAGCCCTTTGCTAAGCGCAAGCAGCCTCCAGCGCTGCCCGAAAAAGGTGCATAGATAATCTTGACACGAAGACAGAGTATTTACCCTCTTTACCCCGCACTCCGCATGGTAATGGAGGTATATAAAAAAGAAAAGAAGAAGCTCCTGCCCGTCCATCAAGACTGATTGAAAAATACCAACCTTTGTAAATATTACATAGAATTCCGTTTAACGGCCTTTGAGCTGTCGTGCCTCGGGAAAAAAGCCAAACATCTGCCGCCGAGTACAGTTTGATAGAGGTGAGGCGCACCGGCGACACAATGAATGGCGAGTTGAATTATCCACTCGGGAGACCCTGGAATTTAATTACTGACATTTGACACCGATGTGGGTTTTCTTTGTGTTTTTGGGGGGTTGGTTTTTTTAGGACACCGGCAATTTCCGGGGCCATTGTCTTCCCGCTCACCGGGAAAAAGTCATCTTTTTTTTTTTCTCGAACCGGGCAATCAAACATCCCACAGCAGAGAAAACAGGGCCAGGATGTACCTTTCTCTGAACACAACAGTTTAAGTTATAGTTTACCAGTCGACGGCAGAGGCAAAGGGAGGGGGGGGGGGGGGGGGGGGTAATGGTGTGTAAAGGTTGGATGTGTATAACAATGACAATGAGACAGGGAGCTGAAAAGGAGCCTGTAATAGGTACCGGCCTGCCCTGGGGGACCACACTTGTGTCTTATTGGTTATCTATTCACAAGACACCGGCACATTCTCCTCACCGCCAATCAGCCAATTACAGGCTCCATAACAAGGGGGCCTGCCGGCAGCGAGGCGCTCTTTACAAGCCCCGCATCTGAGACGGGGGGAGACGACCCTGTCACTGAATCATAACCATGATAAATACGGCCGCGGGTTTACAGCAACGCCTGGCTTTCTGGTAATGTGAGGTGGGCGTGAAATGGCCATTCATTGGGGGACCAGACCGGCGTGACCCTGTTTGAAGGCTTTTCGGAAAGCGATGTAAAATACTGCAGGATGATGATAAGGACAGGCGGAGAGGTGTTAATCCAGATGTGCTGAGCATTTATGGGTGTTGGAGGGAAGGGGCAGCACTAATGTTGCTGCTGCTGCCGGCTGTTGATGAAGCCGGTTATGAGGGAGACCCTGGTTTGGAGTCGAGCAGAAGGGCAGGGATGGGGAGGCATTTCGCTACCTCCGCTTTATTATTCCGTTCTTTTATTGAGCAGCGGCAGTCCATTTTATCCTGCAGTTATTAATCGGTCCCTTTCAACGGGGCCTAAGCAGATTGTGATCAGCATTATTAGCTGCCTGCCTGTCTGGCCTGAGTCCATGTCTCTTTGACTGCTGCCTAGCACCAATGGCTCTACAGCACATTATCTACATATGCCAATGATGTGACTCCATGCATTTTAATGTCCGAACTGCAGGCGATCGTGACATTACAGGATTTAGGTAGTGACCGTGGTAATGGAGACACAACAGTGTGTTCTATGCGTACCATGCCATAAGGAGGTTATGTTTTCATGTGGGGTTGTTTGTCTGTGTTTGTAGGTCAGCAGCTAAGAACACTCAATTTCCAGGAAATTTGGTGGAAGGGTGTCGGAGAGCCCATTAAATTAGATCTAGATGAACCGGTAGGAATTTTTAAAAGCTTTCTTTAACATGACGAGCAGAACGTTCGACTTGGCGGAGGTGTGCCCTTCTAGTTCTGAACTGTGCTCATTCATTCGAGTACATCTGAACAGAAACCACATTTGACTCCAACTCAACCCTAAACTCCTCAAGGCTTCTTCTAAGTTCTAAAAATATTGTCAACATTTCACAAATATCCCCGGGTTGACTGCATCTCTAAACTCAGAATCAGTCAGCAGAACCCACAAGGTGCCCAATTAGCTTGAGATTTGGGCTAAAGAACAGAAACAGTTTATTTTATTTTAAAAAAACACATTCCAACTATTCATAATCATACACAATATCGTGTTAATATATATGAGTGGAGATGTGGATATCTGGATATCGGGCAACGTTCATTTGTGTACTTATTTTCAAGATGTGCCCTGCAGATGTAAAAATATTGTGGAACCTGCAAGTCAGATGGCAGAATTTGGACTGTGAACTCTCTGCCATCATTACCACACTTACACGGAAATCTCAGAGCATTGGGTCAAACTGTGGGAATCGCCCATCCTCGGCACTAAAGGTAATTAAGTGGGGAAGGACCGCAGAAGGAGATGTTGAGTGAAAAAATATAAGGAAGATAAATCCTAAAGAAATAAAAAGAGAAGAAAGAAAGCAAGCGATAAAAACACAATGTACAGCATTAATAAATAACTAAAGGAGAGAACATGGGAACATCATCACAATAGTGGTGCAAAGATTCAGCTGTAAGCGAGTCGGCCTGACTTATCAATAATAAATGCCATTTACAGTTGCATAATAATTGCATTGAAATTCCTTCAGTCCCAACAGGATTTATAGCTGTTTGCTCACTCTTCCTATTTACACTCTTATAAAATTGATGCAGCTATCAACATCAGCTATCGACTACCAGTGGAATGCCTTTTTGAAAATATACTATGAAAATACATTATTAGATTTCCTGAATTATGACATTTTTTAAGTTTCTTTTGACTGTTTGACTATGTTAACTGTTGTTGTATGTTTAAAGCTTTGTCATAGTAATAACACCAGGAACTATTAAGTTTGTGCCGTTGAATAAGCCAACTAAAACTGTGACTATATATGTATAAACTTCAGGTATCATATATATGTTAATTAAAATGTAGTTTCAATCATATACAATGCTCTTATGGTGCGTTCACACAACACTAATTGGCGCCACGAGAATATTTTTGCTCCAGCTCAAATGTAGCAGATGATGCAAATTTCGCGTCTTTGGGTTATTCGTGTGGCTCGGCTTGAGTGACGGGAAAAATCGCGTCTACTTGTGTCTTTGCATTGACTTTGTATGTAATCTCATCATGTGAAAAATTTGCTTCACGTTTGGTGTGAGTCCATGAGGTGTATATAATATATTTTATTTATTTATCTGTTTATGAGTTCACAGTTTAAATTATAAACAATGCTCTTAGTCTACGAGGTAGAGCAGAATAAACAAAAGGATAAGCGCATTGAATGTATCCTTATGCCTCTATTAACACTGGATAGTAAATAGTCATTGGGGTAATGCTAAATACATTTTGAAAGCCTTTAGATATAAAAGCAGTTTGTGGACTGACATGTGGATATCCTAGGAAAACCCCATGACTATGTCTGAAAATCCAACATTTAGCAAAATTGTCCTATTAGCTAATGATAAAATGAGTACGTCTAGCCCACAGAGCATAACAGACCACCGTGATCATTATACATGTGGAGGCAGAAGCCTTTTACATCTACATGGCTTTGATTGCAAACCTATGTAATCAGGCCACATAGTCCAGCGAAAACATGTCTTGTCCTTAGCTGTATGTTCTCATTAGTAGTTGCGCATACACCACCCACGGGGATCTCATTTCATTAGAGCGCTAGTTAGTTAACCAAGTTCATTTCAAATTATTAGCGGGATGACACTGCTCTTATAGTATCTCTATGAATGCATGTTATCAGTGGTGGTATAGCCTGCCCTTCCTTCATGCATAATTCAGTGAAGCACATGGGGAAAATACAACATTTTGAGCTTAATATGTGGAACACAAACTTTCAAGATGAATACTGCACACGGTGGTACATCTCATTATGCATTAGGCTACTGACAACTGCTTCCTGGGTGTAAAATTTAGCTTGAGCAGTTTTTAATACAGTTGGCGGATTGGCCAACCGAGCCGGCGAGAGATGCAGACTGAAGATTGTGCCGCTATCTGCAGAGAGGCTGTAGTAACCGGCCACTGTGAATAGAGCCGGGAAGAGATATAATGGACCTTTGTTGATACAGGTACAGTATAGACTTCAAGCTCTTATCTGTGCAGGTCGGATAACAGGTATTATCCATATGACGAGAGACATCTGTGAACACATTGTCCTATGCAGGCATCACAAAATTCTCCTAGACAAGAGTACAGGTGCAACGTGAGCAAACCCAAAGCTCCAGGGACGGCACTGTCTTTGTGTGAGAGGGTCCTTCCACATCAATATCCATATCAACAGAAATACAGGATGGATTACAATGAAAGAGCCACATGTTCCCAGTGGATGAATCCTGCTGCAACTTACGGCCACTAGATGGATCGCCCAAAAATTACAGTCTGCGGTTCGCCTGCGATTTCAGTTTTGGTTTTTTTTGCTACTTAACAAATGTTAGCATGCTATCACACTAAACTGAGATGGTGGACATGATGAATGTTTACACCTGCTTTAACGTCAGCATGTTAGCGTTGTCATTGTGAGCATGCTTGAGCACAGGATTGTAGGTCGCCTGTGCTTTAGCAGCACTCGGAGCCCAACAGAAAATAACTGCATTTCAAAAGGATTAATATGAATACACACTCAATTAATCAGTGAAAGTCAACCAGTTTATTAAGTAATCCTTCGAAGTATGAACGGTACTACACTCATTTATTATTTAGAATTAATAATGGTGACTGATGTAATATGGATGGTAAAATTAATGTAATCTAATTTATGCTTTAAAATGAATCACTCCCTCTCTTGCCACACCCTCAACGTCGCACATTTCTCCCACTATCACTTGTCAGGAGTGGATGGCGAGCGGCTTCTCTCTGGTTCCGTTTTCATCTGGCTCTCCTTTCTCGAAGTGAGATGTGCTTCCCCCTTTGCCATCAGCCCCCCGCCCGGCTCAGCCCACACCAAGGGCTCTTTGATGTGTCACTTCGCATCTCACCCTCAAAGCTGTTGAAATCTCAATTTTCTGATAAGAGCAACCTCAATTTGTCAGGAGATACTATTTATAGATCTGACAGCGATAGAGCTGCTGCACAAGCTCCGATAATTTCCTAACAAGCACTTAGGCCAACGTCACTTTTGCGTGAAGTAAAAGCAGTGCTGTCGCTGCCAATCCACTCGATAAAGACACACGAGGAAGTTGATTTGAAATGATGCTCTGCGCTGTCCCACTGTATTAGACATGGGTCCAGCATGTATTGTATTTTGCACGACCATAATTTAAACTACTTAAGATCAATTTTTCTGTTTTCACACGTACAAAAGCATATCAAGGATATGTATATGTGAGGATGGCTTACAAGAAAACCACCCCCAAAAGAAATATAATCCATGAAATACAAATTCCCCAATAAATTTAAAAATATATATTTTGCAATGTAAAATCTGAAAAACATAGAAATATTAAAACTGGACAATAGTTTTGAAACCTATTTGAAAGAGTGGGTTAACTGCCAGTTTCCTTGGATGATGTAAAGCTGAAAGTTAGAGGTTCCTTAAATTCAAGTAAATCAAATATCCTAATAGATAGAAAAAAAACCTTTTTATAAATAATCGAATGGATTGATTTTTCTATCAACTGTCTTCTTAGCATGAGATGAACCAACATTTAAAATGAAAACATTGAATCTTCGGCCTGACAAAAGGATCAGTGTGCACTTCCATCTGTAAAAAGGTTGAAGGAAACTGCGAGGAGGCCCATTTTTTCTTTGAAGTAGCAGGATTAATAATATCCCATGTAGCCTCGGTATTACAACTGAAGAACCTTTTCTTGGCTGTTCTAAGGAGATGATTTATAAGTTGCTAAATGTAAGGGAGATGGCAATGAAATATATTTTTGTAGAGTTTGTTTTTATTCATGGAGGGCTTTTTTTTCAATCCACCAGGAGACAAAGGATTGTTATGTTTTCTTTTTTTTCTTAATATCAACAGTAACCTGCAGAAACCATTGCAGGAAAGCTACTTTAAATAGTGGATGGAACATAAAAGGAAATGTTGACCAATATATATTGAAATGGGGATTTAAAACACAAATTCAATAAAAATCTCCACTTCATCAGAATTTGGAAAAGGGTCATGGCAGTTGACACAGACTGAAACTCCTCCACCTTATCTGGACTCTGATTTGAGTGAGTCAGTTGATAAAAGCCTTGCGCTTTAGATTCTTCAGTAAGCAGTGTTTTAGGAACAGCAAGTGCAGAATACTCCCAATTTAAGGAGGATAAATAATTTACAAGCTGAGCATAACTTTTTAGAGGGGGACTGAAGATTTGAGTGCATATATTCATTCAGCATTTGGACAGATTTTGTTGGTATTCTCCTGCTATTGGAGTAAATCTTAGCAAGAGAACTTATGCGGTTCTTGAAGATCAAGTACCAGTGCAGAGGTGATAAAGCCCTCATCAGTTTTTTACAACCTCTGCTGGCATGATTTCTCTCTTTATTATGAGAGAAACAAGTCCACAGAAATGAAAAGGAGAGTTTCAGCGTTGGTATTTAGACTCCAATAGATAAAACTCCAATTTCTTTGATGTATATGATACCCACAATATAAGGATAAAGATATTGCTGCTACGCCAAATTAGCAGTCTAGGGAAGATATTGCAGAGGATTGCATTGATTTTGGTTGGATTGTCTCAGGCCCAAGCTTTCCGGAGACTGAATGCTGCTAAGTTGTTTGTTCATTCTCGACTCCTTTAATTTGGCCCTAATAAGAGGCCAATTTGAGTTCAGTTGGTATACTGCCAGTTTACTCATTCCAGTTTAATGTTGAGTTAGCGTAACCTTAAGAGTCTTTATAGAATCCCAAAGCAGGGCTTTTTGGAACGTTGTCTTTTTGACTTTTCTTTTAAGGATAGAAATTTTCAACTGCTTTAAAGGTCAACACATAACTAGACTCAAACTAAAATGACCATCTCAGAACCCAAATTTTTTAATATAATTAGTTAAAATCACATAGTTTTTGGAAGACTTGAAAACTTCCATTAATGACCATTTACTGGAAGAACAGTAAATGGTCAAGAATGTAACAAGATAAACTCATTTCAATTGATTGTATCTACTTTTTATTTTTGACTACTTTCTGAAAGTTGATTTATTGTTTTTCTTCCCTTTTAGGACTAGTGTTGCATTGCTTAGATATGTTTCCATGAGTTCAATCTCAGGTGGCAGTTTGCATTGAACATGTTTCTGTTCTGTTCCAAGGTCTCACACATTGCAATGATTTTCACAGATATAAAGAATCATTTGAAAGTTTTAGTTTACTTTTTGTTGGATTTCCAGTAGCAGGTGATAACTTTTCTGTTCTAGCAGGGTAACATGAACTAGAAGAACTCCTTTTTACTTTTCTTGAGCCCCAGTTAAGGTTTTACAATATCTTCATCAAAGCTAGAAACCAAGCTGTGAACCCCTGATGACGTGCAGCACTGACACAAGTAACTGTGAGAGTGATACATTCTTCCTACTTAGCACATCTTCACATCACTGTTGGCCATTTTCCAAGGTATACCATATAGTTTTAAGTTTCCCAAAGAGTTCTTCCCACTTTCCAGGCACTGCAGGGGCCCTGCGGGGAAAGGCTTCAGGGTGGATACATAAGCTGTACTGGATGGGTGGAGTATACAGTAGGTTGTCTTTTGGTATCATGGTAGAGATAGGGAGTGCATTGTCTTGGAAAGTATCTGTAGTTTCTTTTCTGGTGTGCTCACTCTATGCACACAGAGAAAGCTCAATCATAAAATGTGGGAAAGTACACTGTAGGCATTTTTCTTTGAATTGTCTCGCACATGCACGCAGACTATGGATGCTTTCCTCAAACTTGAGCAATATTGATTTAATTTCAATTTTGTGATGCTGGAGGAAGGTGGAAACAATTAACTGAATAGTATTTTGAAGAAATGCAGTGAAGTACAATAGTTCCATCAGAATCGGGAACAGACCCTGATCTGAAGTAAGATGGGAATGTGAATGCTGTGATGATTTTATGTTCAGACTTTTCTCCAGCTGATTGGAGATGGACAGGCACCTTGGTGCGTTTTACCAGACCACGGTGAAGAGCGGGCTTAGCCAGAGGTCAGAGCTTTCGATTTACAATAGTCAATCTACGTTCCAACCCTCTCCTATGGTCATGAGCTCTGGGTAGTGACCAAGACAATGAGCTCTAGACTGTGGCTGATATTAACTTACTCCGTAGGGTGGCTGGGCTCAGCCTTAGAGATAAGGTGGGAGTTCGGACATCAGGCGGAGCTCGGTTTAGAGCGGCTGCTCCTTCATGTCGATTGGAGCCAATAAAGGGGGTTCAGGGATCTGATTATGATTCCCCCAAGGTGCCTACCATTGTAGGTTTTCTGGGCTTGTCCAACTGGGAGTAGACCTGGAACTCATTGGAGGGATTGTACCTGAAGATCCCCCAGGAGTAGCTATAAAAGTGTCACCCGGGGAAAGGGACGTCTGAAATACCCTGCTTAGCCTGTTGCCACCTCAACCCTCAGATGAGTGGAATAAAATGGGTGGACTTTCAAAAAGCCATCGAATTAAAATGCAGACCATTTGTGCTCCATCGCAGACATAAAATGTCACTTTGGATGAGATGAGCGCATGTAAATTAAAGTTGTTCACACATATTAATTTTTCATTTGAAATTCTGTTGGTGGCTGCCTCACATTGTCTGAAGGAAAAGAAGCCAAATGGTGTGAAAATAAATGAATAAAATAATACTGGGACTGATGTTGTCAGAACTGTTTATTCCCTGTTAAGTCATTAAGGGAATGGAGAGGTCCATAAATATTGATTAGCACAGAAATCACTCCCAGTGTCCACATTCTGTTTGAGTAAATGCTGGCATTTGGATGGTCCACAAAAGGGAAGGGAAACCCCCCCCCCAAAAAAAAACCCCAGACCAGTTTCAAAAAAATGAAAAGACTATTACCTGAGGCAACAGTGCATAAACACCTAAACCATCAAACTAACTTTGAAAATTTTTCTGTATAAGCAAACAGGTTCCTGCAGACAGTCTTGTGGGAGGAGACGTTGAGATTTAAAAAAGCAAAAATTGAATTATCTTGTCAGTTTTAGTAGTTAAACAAGCATGAAATATTTATCTGTATCGTAGAAATTAACAAAGCGCTCAAACACTTGTTCAGCATGCAGGACCAGATTTACAGATACCATTTTCTAAACTTCAGAACTGTGCGACATTAACTAGGTTTGCTTCAGAGTGAGAACAGAAAGATCTGCCCCAAGACCACAGACAAAGCTTCTTCTCTGTCCAACTGAAGTAGAAATGAAAAGAAAAATCAACTAAAGTTAAACATTTTTGCTCCAGCTTGTTGCTATTGTCGCAATGAAATACCAAGTGGCAACCCACCATGATGCCACCCGTAGGTTTGTGAGCTACCTTTTTGAAGCTTAGAGTTTTGACCAGCGCCATCTTTTTTGTTGCATCCAGACGTAGAATTGGCAGTGTGGTCTGACTGAGTGCTCGTCCACTGCGCGCCCACCTTCACCTCCAACCATGAACGGATTGGATGGTACCAGCTGTCAATCACGCTGTATCCACACTTTATCGTCTGTTTGACTCTAAATTAGACCATAATTTACAAAATGGACATCATGCTGTATTAAAAGGACTTGAAATTAGCAATTGAACCATAAACTCCTCAGTCAGGTTAGAAGTAGTTATTTTCTCATAGACTTTCTTTTTGCAACCGGTGGATCGCCCCCCTGCTGAAGATTCTAGAGAATACAGGCTAGAGAATACAGGCTTCGGGCACCTCTGTGTTGACTTTATTTTCCAGACCCAGTGACTACGTCCAATTTTGTAAATGGTCTATGTTAAATACTATGGTTTGATGGTTAATGGCTACATTTCGTATCATACTCCTTTAGATAATTTCAATCGTTATGCCTTATATGTCAAAGGCTATTATCGTGAAGCATCCCTTGCGAATGCCTCCATGTTCTTGCTGTAATAAATTGGCCAACTAGGAGTGATGTATTCCTCCCACAATCCAGTGTTGGACCCTCTGCGTGATCCCATCACTTGATGATCTTTGGATATGTTAATAAACAGAGTTGGAGTTTTACAGGCTGAATCTTCAAACTTCTTCAAAAACAGTTCTGTTTAAGTCTTTATGTTTTTGCTGTCGCTCTCAACCACCGCTCTTTTTCCTTAAGTAAGATGCAAAAGGAATGTTCCCCTTCCAACAGCCATGTCCAATCACTTGTCCTTGTTAATAGCAGTGTGTGGTCATGTGACATGACAGTACACCAGGATGTACTGGGGTTTCACATGAGCTGGTTTTCTAATACAGCTCCACACTGGGCATTTGAGTCAGAACTTCTTCCCCAGGGCAGACAGCAGGATGACAACCTCCACACGTTTGGCTAGTAAAGCTGAAAATAAGGGGTTGTGAGATTTCTGACTCACTGTGTCTCTTTGTCTCTCTGGAGTCGGTGGCGTGACAGTAAGAATGGCCTCTTTCTGGTTCTCCTCACATAATGTGCGACTACATGCTGTAGATGCACATCGAGTTATTTTCTGAAAGTTATATGACTACTTTTATATTTGTATTTGTGTTTTGAGAACACAAGACTGTGTAATAGCAGTCATGGCCCATTGTTAATGTCAACTATTGTAATCAACGTAGATTTCAAGAATCAATTGCTGTAACTCAATTCACTAATCGAGTCCTGTTGGTTTGTTTGTCTTTGATACAATCGACAATGTCGCCCCACAGCATTGGGGCTGAAAACACGTTTTTCAAACAGCTGCTAGAAACCCATGAAATTACTGTTTGGAAGTGAACTTGTAGGCGATACGCATTCTTGCATTTCATAACTTTTTACCCCACGCCACCTTTGATGGACAACTCTGGCAGCTAGCATGACACAGAAATAGCAGCGAGTAGTAGTCATAATGCTACATGAAGCTACAGACATGTCTCCAAAAACATCAACCGAGAGTGTTTGGTTAAAGAACAACAACTTTAGCATAAAAAAATGAAAAATACCGCTCTCAAAGTAGCTGTCAGCCATTCCCAAATGGAAACAGGGAACATTAATTTCTTTATCCTTGAACAAACACCATGAGTGAGCGCTGTCCTCCCTTTTAAAACTGACAGAGGCTTCATGAAATGCAGAGCTCTGACCATGTTTCTGGAAATAGAGATTTTCCCTCTCGGGACATTTTTGCATCTCACAGAGTTTTAGCCATAAAAAAATAAAAAATCATGTTGATTCATATTGGTGCGTTTTCTGCCCCCTGCTTGTGTATGCACGTCGCTCTGAAAACCATCAGTAGTGGGTTAAATGCCTCGTTCAAGGGACCTTTAATGGCCCAGTCTTTCCTCAGCCAATCATGGGAATTGAAATGACAGCCTTGTGGTCGCAAGCACACTTTGTCTAACCTTTGGGCTACTGCTGGCCCAGTTTGTCTGAAATGCTAATGTACTGCTTTGAAGTGTTCTCTATTGAGGAAAAAAGGAATGAGTCCTGATTTCTTTTTACGAGACCAAATACTTATACGCTAGATACCTGCACATCTGTGAATTTATATTATAAATGCAACAGCCTAGCGAGTAAAGGTCTCTGTGTTGGATCAGTTCTGACCCTCGGAAATATAAGGGTTTTTTATTCTTGTTTCTTTCCTTTCAATGAAATATTTTAATGGCATTTTGATTACCTACTGCTGTGCAGAATGACAGAGCAAATTAAAGACAGATCGACCTTTCCTCCTTTCTCTACAACTGCTAGCATTCCCATCCTCCGCATCTCATTTGACCAGAAAGCCTTAAAGTCTCAGTATAACAGGAAGGAAAGATGCCTGTGTATGTTTGTCTGTTTTTTGTGTGAGTGTGTGTGTGTGTGGCATCTCTGAATGGTATTTGCAGTGAATACCCTTGTCTGGCAGTTAGACTTTAGGATAGAGTTAGCATTTTTAATAAAGCAACGACAATAGATGCTGGACTGTTGCATCTACAGTGTCTCTGTTGGTATTTTAGAGGAAGAAAAAAAAATGAGACGGAGACAGGGAAACAAAGAAAGAGTGGGGGGAAGAGCTGACGCTGCCCCGGGCATCGTCTTATTACCTCGACATGGTGATGCTGAATTCACAACATTGCTCCCTCATTCCAGCCATCGACCCCTGGTGCTATTATGTTGCATATAGAAACATGCCATCTTCAAGTATCAATCTACAACTGAACCCTAAGAAGAAATGCCTCAGCAGCAAGAAGTGATCCAGAAATGTCAAACGACTCCGGCGTGTTGTCCAAGATGGGGAGAAAATTAGTCAAGGAACAGACCTGCTGGCAAAAGTGATCAAGCGCAAATTATTCTATTCGGATTCACAAAGCACGAGCTCATTTGAGGGAGTGACACCAATTTCCCACAGGCCAAGCTGCATTGGTTGTTTTGTTTTTGCTTTATTTACTATAAAACACCGGAGACTAGTGGGTGAGTATGAGAGTCATTAACCAAGGACAGATTCCATTCAGCCCTCACCACCTCCGAGCTCTCCCACCATTCCCCCTCTCATAATAGGTATCCAGGTTTTTACAGTTTTGGTGCTTGTCTCCTAGCAACCACAGTTTGTGCTATTAACAATATTGTATCCGTGCAGAATTAAGTCCACAGCCTGGCTAGCAGGTCTGTGAGGCTGTAGTTATGTTTCCACGTCGCAATTGACAATGCTAACATGATGATGTGAAGCTGATGTATGCTAACCACTCCCATCATCTTAGTACAGCATGTTAGCATTCTAACTACAAGACAACACAATGTGAAATTGAGGCTAAATGTCATTTTTGGTCATGAACCAAAGCATTGGACAAATTGAAATGTTCAGCTAGAAGCAAAGTATTGTTCAGATGTTGAATTCTACTTACGGTGTTATTTTAGGTAAAACTTGATGAATGTTTTTACATTGTACATTGATGATATTGACTTATTGTAAATGCTTGAGTCAAATTTTTTCCAAATATTAAATGCAAATGTGTTTTTATTTTCATGTTGAGAACAATAGTATAAAAATGTATCAATAAAGATTTTACGGTTACTTAATTATTCTATGAACTTAAATTCATCCTAGGTTTCATTCAGTGTTGGTCATAGATTCAAAATCTGACATTTAATCAGTGCAGAAAAGAAATATTTTCAATTTAGCTTCAATATCTGCATCGATATAGATTCAATACAATGTTTCAATCTAATTTTGCCATCACTAAGTCTATGAATTAGAAACTAGCTGATGTGATACTATAGAACTCTTAATACACAAATAATTATCTTTTCAGTCCAAATCCCAACAACAATATTAATAAATAATAATAAACTTCAACTTGCACATCAAGCTAAGGGAGCTGGTCACTGGAGTGTCGTTCCGGAGCTTCTGCTCTTTCCCTTGTTTTTTTTTTCAAACTCATGCTCTGTGTCTCTCGCCCATTCAGAGGCACAAACAGCTGAAAATCTGCCACCGTCTGATGTGAGGTTTGGGAACATGAGAGGCTGTTAATGCTGTTTCAGACTTGCGCCTTCATTTGCCCTGAATATTGCCTCTCGTGACTTGATTGTTTGGAGTGTGCGCTGCACTTATCCTTGACATTTTCTCTCTCGCTCTCTCCTCTCCGTCTTTCCTTCAGTCTCTCTCTTCTCTCTCTCATTTGTCCGTCGGAAAGTGTGACAGCACTCTGGGGATCATTTCACAGCAATTTAACTTCATGTCAGATGTGAGGATATTTAGAAGAGGGCAGCTGATGCATATTTCCTATTAACCGTTTAGTGGCGGTGAAACAAGCACTCGTATCTTTCGCTGTAGTAAAAAGTACAAATACCTAACATTACACTTTTACTAATTATTTAGCAAAAATCGTTGTCGTTTTTTTTTTAAATTAAGTGACTAGCTCAATGTCTTGACACTTGAGCCAGGAGTCAAACCACCAACCCCTAACAATCAGTCACTGTTTCACCAACTCCATTGGACATAAAAGTCTTGTTTTCACAATTGTGCTTCCAAAAGTATTATATTGAATATATTGAATATATTGTCCATAACTATGTGTTCATATATGTATAATCAACTCTGAATTAGTTAAATATAGTTACATGAGGTGGACCCGACCTCCGTGTGAGTCGCCATGTTTGCTTCGTCGTGTTGAATACGGTTGTTACACAAATCGGTCCAGAATACGTCGCATTCGCGTAGAATTTTTAGCGCTGCCGGAAATGGAATCAGCGGTGCGCCGCCATAAAGTTTCCCCTGTCGGTTGCTCAGTTGGTTGCGGTTTGCAATTTTACCAGCAGATGGCGCCAGAAAATTACACACTGGGGCTTTAAAGTAACACAAAATAAAAAAATATTGAACTAAGGTAAATCCTCATAAAAACTGTATTTAAGTTCAGTACTTGAGGAAGTATACTTGAATAAGCAAACCACTGCCTGTTACAGAATAATACTTGTGTAAAAGTTACAGTTGTAGATGCGTTTGTCCAAACATGTTTCAGGTCATTTCCTGAAAAAAGCTGCTACAAACCGTATGCCATGGCCACAACATTCCTGGATTAGTTCTTTCACAAAAACACTGACCGACAGTTTGACACATTTTGTGCACAACAGCGATGTATGTGGTGAATGCATCCCCATTCTGTAGCTGTTTGTAGTAAACGATTCAGTGAGACTGGATTAAAGTGTAACTGGAAGCGGGGGGGGGGGACCCGGGTGACATTGTGTTTTTGTGTTCACCAGCAAAAATGGCAAAATAGCCAAACGCGTGCGGAGGGAAGGATTTGCAGGTGGAACCGGCTTAGCAGGTTTACGGTGAGCAAGTTGGAGAGGGGCCGAGTTAAAAAGGCCCGCTAAATGAGTCCAGGCGCCGCGGTGCCAACTGTGGCCTCCTGCAGTGTTGTGATTTGATTGTGGCGCGCTATCAAGGCGGACCTTTGCTCATAATGGCACTTCTTTATCCTCAGTAATATTATTCAAATGAGAGTCCAATGACACACTCCTGCGGGGTAGGGAAAAAAATCCACCCAGGCTCCAGATTAGTTCAGGGGCCCCATGAGAAATGGGCTGGATAAATGGAGAGCCGCTCAAGTTTTTAATTTCTGCACTCTCCGAGAGTGTAAGCTGAGGAAAGTGAACCGTTACCGGAGAGGAGAATCTTAATATAGAAATGTAATGACATTCCAGCGGCTTGTGAGCAATGGTCCTCTGTCTGCTCTGCTTGCAAACAAAGTGATCAATTTGCTGAGGGATGATTTCTTGTGCTAATTTGTTGTTTTGTCTGGTCTCAGCTCAGATAAGTTTGCTAAAGCAACAACAGCCTGAAAAAAACATTTTCCACACACACGCAGCTTTACAGATGGCTTGAAGTTCATCTTAAGTTTGTTGGGAATGATGTCATCTTTACAGCCTTGCCACCAATGACCACTTATTACCGATAGGTGGCAATCTGTCCTTGTCACTTGCAGTGTTGTAGCTTATCTGCAGAACTTTACAGTAAGTCGAGAGAGAATGTGAAGAAAATGCCGAGGAGGAAGACGGAGGATGGGAGAGAAAAGGTCAAGAGGGATGAGGGAAGGACGACAGGGGTGCTGACTGCTCAAAAGGTTTCTCTTTCTCCACCTGCCGCGCCTTATGTCCGAGCGAGACCCGAACCTTTGTTGTTTTAACGCTCCTCACGAGGGAGCACGCCTCCCAGAATGCCTTGTTTCTTCGCGTCCCCCCCCCCCCCCCCCAGTCACACTTTATGTCAGGAGTTAATCTATTCTGCATAAAGGTTAGCGGCAAGGACACAACAAGTGCAAGTCTTTTGGCTTGTTCCTCATTAAAGGGCTACCATCAAATGAGGGCTCAGGGGGGCAGAGAGATGGCTGATGATTGCATATTTTAACCGAGGCGACGGTTGCGGTCGCACAACTGGCTGGCACAAACACGCAAAGGCAGCTCGGTCAAATCCCGTGTAGAAAACAAACAAGCCGAGCAGTGTCTCAAAAGTCCTCAGTGGCATCTTCGCTTTGCTGCCTCCCACGTCACCGTATTGACCTGCAAAAAAACAGTGGGGCGAAGCAATATAGCCGACGTCTCCTTGAGAATAACAGTCTGGTTACGCTACTTTAAAGCAATTATTCAGAATTGGCTCTCTGGTTGCTGGTCTTAAAAGTGGAGGGAGAGCTGGTTAAATGATGCACATCACACACACAGAATTGCCATTCCCACATGGGACGTTAATAAGACCATTTTCTACCATCGACTATAGAAATGAGTTTCTAAATATTTGAAGAGGAACTGCCCCGCCTCTCTGCAGAGAGAAGCAGAAGACTGAAAATTATTAGTTTTTTTTTCCTTTTTGCGAGCATAACTCATGCATTACAAGCTGATATATAGAGATCTATTTATATCTAACAAAAAACAGGTATGGGAATGTGAAGAAAAAAAATAATATCTCTGGGGTATTCTGGAAACATGTTTCCTATTATCACCTAAAGAAGCAATGGATTTTTTTCTGTAGTGCAGAAGGTCCAAGGCTCTCTATATAGAATAAAATGGGTGAGACGAGCTCTGCACAAAGAATATCTTAACCGTGGGGGGGGACGGGACAAAACCTCTATCTCTTCATCTTGTCCTTGATAGAAATCAACAAATGAGCACATAAAAGGAGGGCAACGAATGGGGCAAAAACACTGTACAAAAGAGCAGCTCTGAATAAACTATCAGCAAGGCCCTTGGAAAAAAAAATGCGAAGGTGCAACGAGTGGAGATCTAACCTTTGTGTAGATTGAGGCGGCGAGCGCGTGCAAAATAAAAGGGCTCTACGGGTTCTCAGATGAATAAATATGCACGGTAACATATAAGCTGTAGGTTAAGCTTAATATTTGATGAAAGAAGGAATGTTAAGGGGATTGCGGCAGGGGAGTGGTGGATTGGAGTTTTTTTTTTCTCCCCCATATGGTACGACACATTTAGCTGATAAGGTTGATCTAAAGCATTTGTTAATGACAAAAGACAAGTGACGCGCACAGAATGAACAATCAGTTTCTTCATAATATAGTCAAAAAGGTGAAGGTAGTTTTAGTAAAGCCATGAATATTCATTTGGACGACATTCTAAACAGAGCTCGGTTGATAGGGGAGTTTTTGAGGCTTCTGCTATTGCAGAGATTAAATGGAAAATAAATTGCATCAAATCAATTCCTTTTTCACCTATTGCGGATTTATTATCAAGAACTATGTCAGTCAGTGGTTCAGACAGAGCAGTAGCTGTTCCCTGTGTGCTTCACAGGCTAATTCCTTGGCTGTTTATCTGTCGGCTGTCAATAACACGCGATCATAATCACGCAGTGTTACACCGCTGCCACTCTTCTCCCCGTGAGATCCGTCTCGAGCTGAACTGGTTCACAGGCCAGTTCAGTCGGAATGACCTTCGACCTGAGAAACCGTGAGGCTCCTTAACCTCCTGTCAGGTTTTAGAGAGGGGGCGGAAATATTAACGGAAAAATAGATCTATTTATACAGAGAGAAAAAAGGATGCTGCATAATGTAGCGCAATGGAAACGAAAGAGGTTACTGGAAAGAGCTTACTGACGATAAACTGTTCGAAATGAAGATGGACTATTAACAACATGCGGCTGCCGTTAGCCTGCTGCTAGCCATGCTAGCTCTCGAAGGCTGCTTTCAGACAGGGGCTGAAGTCCGGACATTTTCCAACATACTTTTCTGGAGGGCTGTGTGTGAGAAGGCGAGCCTGTCTTCAAACTCATACGACAAATCTATGTTGTTGTTTTTTTAAAACACCGCATTACAACGTATGTGGTGGTTTTAAAGGCCGCAGACCTCTAGCGGTAGTAATGTACGCACGGCCAACAGGGGTCAGCGGTGGACCTGGAAGGTCTGTAAAGTAAGAAGGATTTCCGTTTATTCTGTGAAGTTATCTTGCTGATTCTCGGCCCTGTCACCATAACCACCACCCTAACATTTACAAGCTCATTAACCATCCGTTTTAAAGCCCACGATGCACTGAGACGAAAATCATATTTGTGGCGTACCGCCTGTCGCCGGCAGAGGCGCTGTTTTAGGAAATGGTCTACGTTGGTTGTAGAGTTCGTGGTATGACTTGGAGAACTTGTTGGAGAAGGCAAATGTCCGCAAATGTTGCTCCGGACATTGTGTAGAACTTTGTCCTTCCAGCTCCCTTGTAAAATGAAAAATGCATTCTGATGCAATTCTGCAGGCATTATCTGGAGATTATGTCTGATAACCGCAACAAGATATATCCTTACCCATACTCTTTACTTTTTTCACACTTTTCTTTTCACCTCTTGCCACATATGTACATTCCATCAAAAGAAATTCAATCTGACTGCACCTTGACTCTGCTAATATGCTATCAGCCACCATGGCTAATAGGTGCACAGGTGTACACTGATAGCTGGCCAGTGTTATTGACCTGCAAACCAGTCAGACTCCAGATGAAGCAGTCCACTTAAGATCAACGGATGCTTTTTGAGTTGTTATCCTAATTGGAGAGCTTAGCATGTTCTAATTAGTAATTCTTATGAGTGTGTCCAAGACTTTGCAAGCCAGCACACACTTATTTATATCCCTAATGCGTAAAGCTCTAATACACTTGAGAAAGTTCTGAGCAGGGATTATTGGCACCACAGTGCTGCTGACACTGCTCCGCCGTACCTCATATCTACCGCATCGCCGCTGTGCCCATCATTTTGTAGTGAACTGCCTCCCGGGTGCTATTGCCACATTATATCATTTACTAAAAGCTGCAGTTCATTCACGGATGTCGGAGCAGGAGCCGCAACCCACAAGTGAAACTATAAGTCAGCGCTTGATCCTCTCACAGACCTTGTTTTCTAGCCTTTCATAGTTTGCATTTTTTTTTTTTTTTTTTTTTACGATTTCTTGGACGTGACCATATACGTGTCGAGTTTGTCTTTACGCGCGTCACTCGATGGAGCAATTAAGCGCCGAAATGACTGTTGCGTCCGAGCCGAGCAGTCAATAAGGGTCTGAGACAGATTTGAGCGGACAGTGTGTTGACACTGATGACTGCGGTGGAGCTACAGCTTGCTGGACAGCGGTGCCGCCTAATTCACAGTCATGACCTGAGCGCACACACAGGCGGAGACCAGGGGGGCTGGAAGACTGTCACGGCCGCCCGAGCACACAGTATCTCCACATAATGAGCACTGGTGGGTTGCTTGTCTCTCGACTGGAGAATGTTTCTGGCCCTGGCTCAGAAGTCAGTTAGAGCGGTGACAGGGCTTCGGGGCACTGGACGAATGCCTGAGCAGCTGTCATGACCCCATGTATTTGCCATTATTATTTTTTTTATTCTTTGGGGGGAGGGGGCAGACAGCATCTGAAGCTGGACACATGAGGTTTAACTTAAGTTTGAATTCTTTCGCCATTACCGACTTCATTAGAGACAGGTTGGTTTTTTTTTAGGTGCCTTTCCTTTGAATGCAAATACATGCTTTACAATATACAAGTAAAATAATTATATTCTCCATGAAATATATTTATATTATTCTGCTTTTTTTTACCCACTAAGTAAGATGAGGACCCAGAAGTAAAACCAATCTTTCCTTAGCATTTGTTGAAGCTTAAAGTTTATCTAGTGTTGTGATACAGGAGTCAAAGACAGACGCTGGATCTCCTTGCACCATGAAAGAGAGACCATGTGTCAGATGGGAATACTCAGGTGGCTGTGCACAAGGGCCAATTAAGAATGGGGGGCAGGTGAGCAGACAGATGTAGAGTCAGTTAATGAGTTGGACACTATAGCGGTGTCCCAATTCAGGGGCCATGGTCTACCCGGCCAATGAAGGCGGGTGGTTGCAACAAAAATGAGACGTTCTGGTCCACGGCTGATTTCCCATTTGCCGTCACCAGCGGGTTCCGCCCCTAACGCTGTCACCTTGCATCAGAGTTGCAGTTGCCCACGGTTCGAAGGTTAGTCACTGGCGTGCAATTAATCCTGGGATGAGTTGACCCCGGAAGGATCCAACCCTTGGATCCTTAGTTGCTAGGGAATGGAAGGACGCATTTGGCGGCACAGTTTGACGGAGCCCTCGAAATGGGACGGACGAGTCTTCAAATGTAGCCTCTGAAGGTGGAGCCTTCTAAATCGGGACACAGCTCATGACTGACTGGTGGACAGGTAAGGGATGGCAGGGCACTGGAACTGAACAGATACAATTATTACAATTGTACAGATGATGAGAGAATGATGATTCAATGAGACTGTCCTCCCGTGAGGAAATTAGGACATCAGACGTCGCATGTGTGACTAAAAAAAGCAACAATCAACTTTACACGAAAATATCCTGAAGTATTATTAAAGAGTTTAACTCTCAAATTGAGTGACAGATTTGATTGACAGTGATGCGGTCGAACTGCCACACAGCTGTCATCAGATTTAGAGTTTTAGAGATTAGACTTTTGCTAAATTTAGATTGATGCGTGACATCAAACTGAGCCAAAGCCAAAAAAAAGACAATGACAAAAGTACAGAAGTGTCTCATGCAATGACCAAAAGTGTTCTAACTTCAGCAGATAATTTTTGTTTCCTATATAATTGTTGATGTGATGTTTATTTTACTTGTAGTGTCGGCGTCATAGGTTTTGCATTATTTCATTGTTGTTGATTGATTGATGTTGCCACATAACAATGATTTTCTACTTGCATTGGCGTTGGACAAACTGTGAGTTACAGCATAAAGTAGCAGTTGTGATTAAAAAGGTTGCATTAATTAATTATAATACTATTAAAATAATTAAAAGCAAAAGGAAGTAAGAGCAAGAAAAAAATTGTCTGCTGTATATTTCATCCTAAGAGATGACACATCCGAGTTAGCCACCACTTCTTGTCACACTGTCAATACTGTCATATATCATCACAATTATAATATAATAATCACTTCGCTTGTAGAAATCCAATTAGTGTAAACTGTAATCCCCAAGGTAATTTACATTGATAAGTCCATGTGGTCAATGTTGTTTTACGTTGTGCTCTAATTAATCCTGATCGTCGTTCCGGGGTCGAGTTGTTATCGTGCAACGTGTTGTCGTCACGGAACCGCTGTCATTTCACTCTCGGCTCTGCGGCACCATTAAATCTGTTTGGGGAATATCCCCCCGATGCTTTAACCTTTTCAAGGAGAGCCACTTTAGCTCGGAAATTAGCTCCACATCCCCGGTAAGCCCTTCACCACCTGTAAGTCAAACACTCTGCAGAGCAAATGTGAGAAACCCAGTAAGTGAGATGGGGTTGAGTGGAGGAGTGACGGGTTTTGGGTGATGAAAATACGAATGCTAATGTGTAATGCCTAATTGCCGGTTGCTTGAATTGGCTGACACGAGCACCAATCTGCCGAAGGTGCGTAATGTTGCAAAGTGCTTGCTAATTAAAATACTTGAAAGATAATTTGGGGAATTGAAAATTGTTTTAATGCTCATTTGCGTAATTCCAGTGCGTCAGGAAAAAAATAAACGGAGGAGAGAAACATGCTGAGTGTTTATTGCTGGATGGCACTGTGCATGTAGGAGTGAAGGTAACAGAGGAAAGAGGGTTGGAGGGAAAAATGCACAATATTTATGAAGCACTGTCAGGTTAATGTCATGCAACATTTATTGATGCAGTAATGTTTAATTTAGCATACGCTCCTATAATAAGCCATTAGGTGTTGTGCTATGATTCAGAGTTTAGTGGCGCCGTAATGACAATCAGATGCCCTTGAATATATGTCGCCAACGGTGTCTGCCGTATTCAGAGGCAGAAAAATAAATCAAACTTAAAAACATATTTGTGCTCGACGAGGATAGGCTGCGCAGCTGTTGCCTGGCAATTGACAACGCCAGGACCTGTCTTTCATCGTCTGGCTGTTAAATATTCCAGAATTACAGGCGGGAACAAGATTGGATTAGCTTCGATAATGGATGTGATAAAAGCAGCGAGCGCCACTTTAATAAATCTATCACGTCGCCAAAGGGTAGAAATTATAGTAGAATCTCGCCGAATGACAACAGAATCTTTTAGTTTATTTTTATTTTCTGGCCGGCATGCACGACGTGCACACAACACAAAGAGGTCCTGGCTGCTTGAGCGGTCTATGGCGAGATTTGTGGAGGAGCGCCCAGTTTACTGCCCCATTACAGCCTCACAGCAACGGCTATAAGCACCAATGTCAGCTCAAGGAGGGTCGACCTTGGAGATAAACCGGCACACTCTCCCGTGTTGCCCGTGATTGACCAGGTGTCCTTTTCTCCTCTGTGATTAATGCCCTTAATTTGCTTTGTAGCCTACCTGATAGATTGCGAGTTTCGGCTGTCTCCGGCGAAGGTATTCCAGAAGCATTTCTTTTTTGACACACCGGTGACAGTGATTTACATAGGGATTAAAGAACAGATTATCATATCAGACGCGGGGGACGGATCGCTGAAATAACTCAAGGAAAAACAGAGCTATCAGCCAGATATCGTGCCACGCCATGCATATGGATGAAGATGCTGAAAATGCGCCCCTCGTTTGTATGCCGCGCGGGACGCGCAAGAATGCTTTTCCGTTCGCGGACGAGTTGACCCGCCGCTATTTCTAGAAGGACTTTTAAGTTTGTTGCGATCATTAAGTGCAGCGGCTGTCACTGTAACGGCTAAATCACTGGGGGAAAAGGAAGGCGATGACTTCACAGGGTCACATTGTTATCACTGATTTCCCTGGGAATGACATGAAAATGGCCAGTGACAAATACACAGAGAGCATTTTTCTGTGAAGAGAAGCCACCATTGTTGTTTTGTAGGAGTTACTCTTTTTCCTTTTCTTGTCCTGGTTCTTCCACAAAAAACCCCCCAAACAAACATATTGTTTCAGTGTCTCAGAACCATCCAGTTCTGCTAGACACTGCTGCGGTGCCTGTAATGAAAATAGAGGAATTCCATCTTCATAATGGATCATTATATACATTTGCCACGGTGTAACAGCAGCAGGATAAAAATAATGCTGTGTGATTTACCTCACTGGCATACTCCATTAGATCTGAGTCTGGCAAATTAGCACAGAGAGAGGCATCGGGACTGCGGAACAGAGCTGAGCTGTAAGATTGAGAACATACGCACTGTAAAATCGCCCTATTAAGAAAGTTGTATCGGAGGGACATTATAAACAACCCCCGCCAGGGGATTTATTAGCACTGAGCCAAGCGGTATACGGTGGGAGCAGGGACAATGTCCTTTTTCACTCTTCCAAAAAGCCATTAGTGCAGGGATGGAAGTGGGGAGGGGGAAAGGAGAGGCTGACACTTAAATGATTGCAGGAAGGAGACTGAATGAAATAAAATTGTGTTCGAACTTTGAAAATGAACTTTTAAAAAAATGGTCTTGTGTAACACGAGTACTCGGTTTCAATTTTTCGGTATAAATGACTCGGCGTAAGGTCCCCCGTATTGACATCGGTCCTGAGAGATGCGATTACAAGTGTACAGCTCTAAGTACGCCTGTTCGCAACTGGCATTAAAACAGCGTCCTGACTGTGTCTCCTGTGACCACTTGTGATCGCATCTCGCTTCCCCGCTCTATATGCAAATACACACATGCATTATTTCTGCTCTCCGAGACCAAATGATGCTGTTTTTCAGCAGTTTGACTGTACCAACGAGTGTGTTGTCAGAGCGTTTGACTGTTTGTCGGTGTGTGTGTGTGTGTGTGTGTGTGTGTCGGCAGGAGAGGGAAGAGAGAGAGAGAGAGAACGAGCGAAATAGTGGAGGCAGTAGTTGCTGAGTGAATCCATGCTCTGCAAGCAGGTCTACCATGTAATAAGATATTACCGGAAAAAAATCAATATGTGATGGTCAGTGTTGATATTGTGGATGTGGCCAGAGATAAATCAATAAACGGGTGCTGAGAAGATACTTTCGGTTGATTTTGATTATGAAACTGTAATGGGTCAGAGGTATTCAATGTGGCCAAGGACACAGTTGCAACCACACTGATAAAAAACCAAATGTGGTCTGCGTGGTCGGATTCCAATGCTTCCTCAATGCATGGGTGCATTCACACCTCAACTTACTACTGACTAGATTCAGAGAACTCAAGTTGGATGTTAATACCTTCGGGTCATAGATCGGTCTTTCTCTGAGCCAGTCTAATGCAAATATGTGTAACGCAAATGTACTTGTCCTGATGGTGTTACAAAGGCACCTATAAAAGGCTTTTAAGAAGGGATATAATCCATCCCACTATGAATATATAATATTATAAAAGGTACTACAGGGTTCAATTCTAGGCCCATTTTCCGAATTCAAGTAAAAATATTTTAATACATTTTTTTTAACAGCCTTATTGCCAATTTTTGGGTGCCACATGTATAATTTGTAACATTTCCCCCGAGGTACTATTAAACATGAAATGCTTCTTTTAAAGCATAAAATATGCTAAATTATTTGTATAATTGTATGACAAAGAGTTTCTAATTATTCAGTATGTTTATCAGCTATATTTTCTCTCAACAAGCCCTTGTGATGATTCCAGTAGCTTAACTGTCACAATGTAAGTTAAAGTGGCTTTCCTCACTTCTTATTTATTGTGAAAGACACTAGATAGGAAGGAGTCTTGGAAGTCTTGCAACATTAAGACTTCTAAGAAATTAATCAAGGTATTTCTGTAACACAGATGCATTCAGAGAACATCTGCTGCTATGAATTAAAAAAATGTCTTGTCTTCATACATAATATAACCTGAATTTTAAAAATGTATAAATCTTTATATAGTCATTGGTTTAAAGCAAGTGACTGAAAAAAAATCTTGTGATTTGGAAATGATGGAAAGCAGGCATCATCAAACCTGACTATAAATTGTATGTCCTCTGTTTTAAAGCTAAACCAACCTAACCTTTAAACCTGAATCTGAAGAGTGGCAAACTCTACAGACCATAAAGATTAATAATTCAATTCCAAAGAATACATTTGATAAAGTTATACTCACCATTAAATGGAACAAAATAAGACTGATTTCCAATTCTGAATTTCAAATTTTAAACCATTCATAGCTTAAGGAATGATTGCAATATTATTAGAAGTAATTATTATTGCAAAAGAGATGCCAGTTCAATCAATTCAGAGCAGATTTACAGGATGTGAGGGGGACACCAATATATTTTTAAGTAATGTTTAGAAATCCAAAGTATCAGAAATTAAACCCATGAGAACTTTCAGTACAAACTATAATGTGTTAACAAATGCAAATGTGAAAACCTTACATGTGTAAACACCCATCGCAGTAGTGTTTTGCAAAGGCAGGCAAGTGAATGCTAATGAGATAACTAACATGGTCGCCTGGCTCATTGTATCTTAATGTATGATTCATAATGACCTAAAGTGACTTGGAACCTCGATCTTCTCTGACAGCTGAGAAGGCCGCTGTGGCGTATCCCAGGGAAAGACAGTGACCCTGGCAACTCCGACGCAGATTGGCAGCACACGCTTTTTCCCAAGGTCGACAGGGCGCTACAGCAACAGCGCCGGGTTGTTTCACCGCATTTAGCCACTGACTGCATTGCATCTCACACAGACCCGTGGGCTGCTTTCAACAAACCCGTCCTCCTGAATTGTGCTGAAATGTTTTTCCAAGCACAGTCTTTTTTTATTTATTTCATTTTTTCTCGGGGAATTAAATGCTATTTCCTTTTTCCGGACCACAAGTGTCGTGTTCGGATTGGAAAGAGGACAGGCAACCAAAACATAAAAGCCACTCAAGTCCCAAATTTGAGGGCAAATCTCTCCCCCTTCATTTCAAACCACTGCGCTCCGTCACTTTGACAGGCCATAATACTTATTAAGCTGACAATGCCATGATGATGACTCAAAGAAAAAATCATAAGGATATGGAGCTAGAGCTGTGGCATTGGTCAAAGCAGTTGCGGAGATAAGAGTGTGAGCCTCTCGTGACCTTGTGAGGGTTTTTATGGGTGGAGGAGGTGATAGTTTTTGTCAGCAAAAAGTTATTGTACTTGCTGCTGTAACAGGATGATACCCTGACTCTGCACCGTCTGGAAACCCCCCCCCCCCCCAAGTACATTTCATCTCTTTATCCCTTGCAGTGGGAGCACAGCAGCCCAGAATGCAACCCCCCTGTGGGAGGAAAAAAAGGAGGATTATGTGCATAGTTGTACGTTTGGAAGTTGCTCTCTTATGTTGATGGAGCGAGACAATTTGACTCAAAGTGTGACCTTATCCTTTTTGGCACTCGCTTTCCATCAGAGTGGATAGCGCTGATGGAGTGATGGATTGCAAAATGTGCTTTGTGCGGATGCCACCGGCTGACACCGAGCAGAAAAAACGAGAACATTGCATCATCTCCTCTATCACTCATAAGCGTTCGGAGCCCTTACATCATGCGGCGGTGCACCAAATTGGACTGACAACCAGGAGAAAATTGCGGCGGAGTTTTAAATGGATTAGCAGGAGTGAGAATTCTTTTTCCCGACTAGTTGGGCAAAGGGCTTCACAAATTGGAAGAAAAGGTTCCTATGTGAAAGGAGCCCATTAAGAGAAAGAAAAAAAGATGAGGGATATCAAACTGCTTTGAACATGAAAAAAATATACATATCTTACTTTATTGGAAAAATGTATGATATGCTGCTTTTCTCCTCACATTCTGTTTCAAACCATTTAACAATGTTTAACATGAAACGATGTTGCCCCGTCAGTTGAGGACCTCATCGGGTAGCTTGTTAGCATCTGTCAACGTTGCAAAGGACTCTTTGGATGCACTTTGTTGTAGGTCCAGTAGTAAACCCACAGAAAATAAAACCGGATTCAGTTCGTCGGCTCTGTCTGGGCTGCCGCCCTGCTGATGGTCTTTGATGTTGAAGCCTACTAAAACGCTCCAGGCCTCAATTATACTCCTTTGCCGTCGCGCACACGGACAGATGTGGACACCTCGGTCTCAAAGTGGCTCTTACTCCTAGCCTGCTCGGAGTCCACTTGAAGGAGCGCATGCACAGTTGGCGCTCCCTTGGAGAACTGGAGTGGACACAACAAATTGGAAGGTACGTGGACGTCCGGAGAGAGCCCCCCTCACGTAAACCCTGGAACTTCATGGGCAGCTTTATTTCCTCGCACACATCCCGGATGTTGTTGTGCCGCGGCGTTTTCATCCAGCAAAAATCCTTCAGCTCACTGGTGATCCAAGGCTTTGTATTACAGTTCTAATTGGCAAGGTTGGTATCCACACAGAAGTTGCCGTATTCTGTTATGCCGTCAGAAATGTACGCTACGAATCATGAAAAATAACAATGGCTGCAATTACTGGATTGGCATTTTTCTTTCCCAGAAGGTCAGAACGTACAGTAGCCGTCGACTCCCAGCCTCCAGCCATTAAGTTGGTTACCGCTAAGCTACCAGGGCACCGACTTTGATGTGCTCCTCCGAGCAAACTCCATGTTGACTTAATATATACTATACTGTATAGTAAGTTGCACAAACTCATAACTGATATAAAAACATCAGATAATCTGTACGGTTTAAAGACATTATAGGATGACACACTTTCATTCAACCATTTTTTTTTTGACCCCCTACTGCAAGTCTGTCTTCCGAGCAATCTGGAGGTTTCAAGCGAGTAAATTCCCCGTCATTATCCTCGGGGCAGGAGGCAGTGGGACGACACTGCTCCCTGCGCTCTGACGCCCTCTGGGCTCAGGTTTAAAGGTCACATACTCCAAGTCACATTCGGCTACGCCACCGAGGTTCATCACTCCAGCTCACTGGGCTTCTCGCGTCAGCCGTCACAGCCCAGAGCCCCCGCGTGACTCCTAAACATACAGTGTGCCTCTTCCCCTCGCCGCAACTTGACTCGAAATGAGATGCACTTTCTTTTTTCTAAACACACCTGCCACCGCCAACATCCTGTGTGGAATAAAAATGAGCATATTTATCTTATGAGCCCGGGTTCCTCATGCGTGCGCGACACTCTATCCCGACGCGTATCTCCTTTCCTCCGCGGTGACAAATGAGATGGAAAATGCTCACGTCACAAACATGCTCGCTGAAAGCTCTCACAACGCCATGCTCCGCAGCGAGAGGTGAGACAAGAGCTGAGCGCCGCTGCATGAAGGAGATGCTATACACAGAAAAAAAAAGAGCAGGAGGTTAAGGCTGTCAACGAATGCTGGCATTTTGTGTAAAGCGTCATTATGATAATGAACATTCATTCTCTGTCATCGGCACCTCACGGGCATCCTTCCCTTTAATGTACTTCTGTGAAGGTAACGGTCTCTGACAGTCTTATTTATTGCATTGCATAGCGGGGGTTATTTCTGGAAGTCACTTCAAAATCTGCTTCATAGCATATCCGAGGAAAATCTATATCAAAGCTGCTTTCCCATAATGCATTAGTGGGTGTTGTGGGAAATAAACTCTGTCGAAAGTAATAACAACTGTACCGATGTTCCTTTTGCTCGGGCCCCGTTTTTTCTTTTTTCTTTTTGGTGGCTCTGAATATGCACGGCTGCTTTTACGACTGACTGAGCAATGATGAATCTTTAAAAATTAACAGCACCAGAAAAAAAAAAAGAGAATTTAAGACGCAATTGTGCGCGACGCCTTTTTTTAAAAAATGAGCTGAACTCGTCGGCTCAAATCTAGCATGAAATAAAGTATTCACCCTCTCATTCATAGTGATCGGGGGGGCACCGCTGCACCTTAACAACCCTGTAATGATCCAAAACCAGTGCAATCGCACGGCACTGGAGCATGACAGTATTATCATTTAAAAAAGCCTGTTGAGACCCACGTGCGCTTGTCTTCGCCGGGAACAAACGGTATCTGCCCTCATCTCCGGAGGTATAAGAATTCATGGAATTCACACTTTGAGATTTTCAACAAAAGCTGCTGTGCAGTAGCCGAGCCCAATGCAATTACAAATTCTTTCGGGGGGAGGGAAATGATTAAATGGCTTTCATTTACCGTGATTTCAAAACTTAAGTGTAGGAGCAAATCTGTCCTCCGCCGAGACCGGCTCAGTTGAAGCTTTTCCTCTGTTGCTCCACTTTTAGCAAAGCTTGATCCCAAAACACATTCCCACCTGCAGACGCACATTGTGTGCAGCCTGCGCACTCGCTATACTTGTCATTCACCCCTATACCTTCTCCCGGGGCTTTAGGTTTAGCATAGTTGCCAAGGTGACGAATATGAAAGATACAACGGTCATTATTTTTGAGTTTCTCCTCATCGTCGTGTTTTTGATGGAGGCAGGAGCCAGAGAAATGTCTGTATCGTAGCAACGCTTTACACCGACTTCAAAAGAAGACACTGTTGTTGTTTTTTTGTCATTGTGTGTGGTTGTGTTTCTGTTAGACATTTGTGTTGCCTGAAACTAATCGCTTTCCCGTGCTCACCTACTTGTTTGCTCAGCTTCGGCTGCTATTTTGTCCGGGACCGCTTTTGTAAAAGGACCCCCACGCTCCAAAAGTGGAGACTGAGAATGTGTGAAAAATACAAGAAAGACGGAAAGAGGAGAATTGCTTAGCACTACACTGAGTATAGCCAGGTTTTTGATTTCTTCAAGTTAGGTGCATCAGTGCTGTTAAAGTCCAGCTGGGGCTGAAAAATGAGTCCTGAGAGACGGTGTCAGGGGCTGCACCTGCACACCGAGTCTGAATAATGCACTCACACCACAAGGACACCTGCTGTTGCCCGTACATCTGCGGTATCACACACACACACGCACACACACACACACACACACACACACACACACACACACACGCACATGCACAAAAACATGCCCAAGCTGATGCATCGTAAGAACTATACAGATGTGCATGAAAGTCAAAGCATGCAAACGTACATACACGCTGACCTGCTGAGCCCCCCCCCCCCAAAAAAAAATTAGGGCTGCAACTATAACGATTATTTTCATCATCGATTAATCTGACGATCATTTAACCGATTAGTTGTGTGGCCCGTAAGATGTCGGTGAAAAATGCGAATCGTGTTTCCCAAAACTCCAAGATGATGTTTTGTTTTGTCCGCACACCAAAGATATTCTGTTTAACGTCACAGAGGAGCTAAGATAACAGACAATATTCACATTTAAGAAGCTGAAATCAGAGAATTTAGACCTTTGTTTTTCATAAATACTACTTGAACCGATTAATCGGTTATCGAAATAGTTGGTGAATAATTTAGTAGTCGATTACTAATCGATTAATGGATTAACTGTTGCAGCTCTACAAAAAATAAATACTGCTTAATTGTAGTTTGGAAGCAAAACTGCAAACAATCTATCTGTGAGGCAGAGACGGAAAGAGAATCTTAACAAATCTTCATTGTTTTATTTGGGTTTTTTCTCGCTCAACTTCTTCGGAGATGAGAAAGATCTTTCATTCGGTATTCACACAGAACCCGTGCTACTCAAATACCGCCCTTTTCTACTTGAGGAGGAGCCGGCGCCGGGAGCAAGCCCCCGAGTGTATTTGATCAGAACAGACCCCTCGATACTTTGACAGGTCTCCACACAACGAGATATATATATATATATATATATATATATATATATATATATATATACAGTATATGTGGTAATACACGTCTTGTTTCTTGTAATTGTGTCAGATGGAATTGGGACAATAAACAAGATTATATTACTCAATTTTTTCTTTACTGGTGGTAAAGAAGCGAGAGAGAGAGAAAGAGAGAAAAAAGGAATCATGTCATCTCAACTGCAAAAAATACCCCAACATCCCCAAAGTGATCACAGCTTCAATTATTGATAGCTTTCGCTGTCGAGCTGTCATCAGATGGTTGTCAGGCTTAAAGCAAAGGTTGGGCGAGCGGAGGGGGGGAGGGAGGGAGGGAGGGAGGGAGGGATCGCTCATGCTGTCTGCGCTGACAATTTGAAAGAAATTACATGAGAAGAAGCTTTGGTGAGAGGAGCTGACTGAGAGGGGGAATGTGGAGAAGCTGCTTTCTACTATACGTTTCTTGGGGAGGATACTTCCTATATTCCAAGGTTAGAGAGAGTTAAGGAGGAGCGGTGGAAGTTGAGGTGCAGAATGAAAAGTGAGCACGGACACATAATAGATACTGTGTGCCCCTTTTTTTTTTTTGCATATTCCTCCACTTCTGGGTTTCTGGCATCCGGGCAGAACACCGACTCATCAATACTGGATGACTCACGTTGTACCTCCCCGTACAGTGCAGGTCAGCTGTCAGCCTGATGCGCGAATATGCCTCGACTGCAAGCAGACGAGGGACACTCGCTGTACTGTATCACCGGTGTTTCGCTGTCCCTGCCATTAACTCAATATCCCTCAGTCAATTTGAATGTGACGTGTCATGTGGTACCTGCGCAGGAAGGACAGACCCGGGGCCTCGTTTCCTTCGGAGATTGGAAGACGCTGTCACGTATTCGTTCTAGTTGGACTCGAATGCATGACTCGGGAATTCAGTTCAAGGAATTTATTACTCAAGTTCAGAATGAACGATGTGATCCGAACTTGGGAGCTGTGGAGCAGTGTCAGGGCAGGGAGGGTGAGGTTGCAGGCTTAGGAATCCAAGAGTTTTCACTTCAGCTTTCTGTCTATATGGTGATTTCAGTGTTGAAAGAGACGGTTAAATAAAGAACAATACAAATAACAAATAATTATTTAAATCAGTGAGAAGCCTCAAATGGAACAGCTGTGCTCTGCCTCACTTTATCAGCATGAAATTTGGCACAGATCGTGTTCAGATGTTGTGCTATTGATTGATAAAGTTTTGTGCATTTTTGCACTATTTCATAGAAGATATTCAGGCTAAAAAATAAATGGCCCCGGGGAACATGAAAGATTTATGTTTTAAGCAGCTGGTATGGCCTAGTGGGTTACGCCGCTGAAGTTGAGGTTCGATTCCAGGTCATCCCAGTGTGGGCTCTTAGGCAAGGCCCTTAATACTACCTCCTTAATACTACCACCACCTTCATTTTTACTCTGACCATGTAAATATACTCTATACTGATTTCCTCAACACTGCTGAAATCTTACTAGTGTTCCCTTCATAGAGAAACCAAGATTATTTATTTGTTCATATACTTGCAGAGATATACTCTTTTCATTTTGCACATGTCATTTTTGAGCAGGGGCATTCAAAAAGTGAAATTTACATTTACAGTAATTGTTTGATATTTATGGAAATGTATCTTCTTGCTAAAAGTTGGAGAAGAAGATTGATTCCACTTTTGTCCAGTAGGCTAACTATTTTTTATTTTTGCAGAGATTAAAGATTAAACAGATGAGATATAACACTGGTGATGGTAGGTTAATTTGAATTAGAGATAGCCAGGATAGCTGTTTCCTTACTGTGTGTATACTATGCTGAGCAAACTAGCTGCTATCTGTAGCCATATATTCACCAGACAAAATTATTGAATGATGAAAATCAAAGAAAATAGATTGGCTTGTTTCCCCAACTGGTCTGAACAGGCTTATTGTGGTCAGTTCTCAGGCCAGTCGATGGCATTCTCCATATTCAGTTCCACCGCGTGTGGAGGCTAGAAGGAAGCTGATGGACTAAATGAGTCAAGCCACTCCACTGAAGGCGCAGAGGTTCCAACATGCACTGCTGCCCTGTGAGAAATGGTGTTTCTGGTTGGCTGAGTTGATGAGTTCCGGTCCGACACCCCGTTCCCCTGCAGGTGAACTGCCGTGGGAAAGCAGGTGTCTCTCTTTCAGTGAGGTGCAACACTGTGTGAATGTGAGTGTGTGCACATGTATATGTGTGTATGTGCATACTACCGCCCCCCCTAGGAGGGTGTTAGGAACACAACCTGGGATTTCGTGCGACACCTGGAACCAGTCTTGCTTGACCTCATTTGTGGCGCGGCCTCGCCGATTGGCCAGACTCCCCTGCACTGCCAATGTGCATTTTAGAAAGTAAGCTGTGGAGAGGCCTTAGGCTCCCGCTATCTGCTCTTCCTCCTTTTATTTATGAGTTTTTAACTATTTTTACACTTCATTTCCCATGGTCGCATTTAGGGGTGACTCCTGTTGCGAGATTATTTTTTCTATAATGGTTTGGAAGAGAAGGATGGAGATATCTTTGGACAGGAGAGGGAAGAGAGAGATAGAACAACCCCCTCTGGTACCATCCTCCTTTTTCAGCACACAATGAGACAGACTGATGTTTGAGTGAGCACGGGCCAAAACCAACATGGCTACACACAATTAAGGCCCTTAATAAATTAGACCACAGTTAACGGCAACAGCATGTCAACACGGCCCAGGATGGGGGCTGCAAGTGACATATCGAGGATACTACGGCTTTACGTGTTGGAAACAGACTAATGGGAAGCGATTTGGGGTTGACCCAAGATATAATTACCGTCCCCACCTCTCCTGCTCAATGAGGCCTGCAGCCTCTAGGGAGATGCCTATTTCAGTCAGGTAATTGAGAGCCCGTGCCCAGTAGCGGATGATCAAATTGTGCGCTGCAATCTGCTTTTTTTTGCTCCCCTGATTGTCCCCAAAGACACAAAGAGCTGACCCAAGGAATTTTCTTTCCTTCCTATTAGAGTCAAGCCAGCCGCTCCCCAACCGTCGCAGTTGTTGTATGGTTGCATGTGTGTGTGTGTGTGTGTGTGTGTGTGTGTGAGTGTCTTTGTGCATAAGTGTTTGTGTTATAGATGGTAGCCCCAACTTCACGGTGATTTATGTGTTGTCACGCTAACAGGAGCATAATGAAGTTGTTCTTGCAAACACATGTTTGGCCTCCGAGGGGCCAACTGTACTGCTGGGAGCCAGGAGAACACATTCATAACCAAGGAGGCCCAAGAGAGAGAGAACGAGAGAGACAGAGCAGAAATCCATGATAATCATAAAATGAATGCCATCCGCTTTTGCGGGGGACATCTGCTTAAGGGCCGCAAAAAACATTCTGAACTTTCACTTGTGTCAAAATGAGACAATATACACACCATTTAAACGACACAGAAACACTGGTGCCTACATTTTAGGTTGAAATGAATTGCCCCTTTGCAAACTAGCAGTTGCATAACAACCAACAATCATAATGCTTAAACCCATAGACTGTGTAGAAAGATGGAGGATGTGTCTCAACTTCCGCCACTCTCGGCGTCATTTGGAGCCAGAGTCTGTGCAGTAGAGGTCATGATGTGGAGCTAAAGTATCAAGGCTTCGCCGATACAAACTCACGACCAATCGTGTGTCAGTCTTACTCAATCATGACATTTCACTTCCTTTACATCGCATCAAATAACTACTTAAAGCCAAACTTATAAGAAACATGAACACTTACCATCTACAGTGATAAGAACTACCTAAAATGAAAAACCATCTTCGGGGAAAAAAATAGTTTACGGTGTATTTTGACTTTTAATTTTTCTGTACATGTGCTATCTGCTAAGATGGATGATGCAGGGTTTATGACCTGTACTGCAGCCATCCATCAGGGGGCGATCAACATGTTTTGGCTTCACTTTGGCGAGCTGTTATGTCGTCCATCTTTGAATACAGTGTATGATTTGGACCTTTGGCTTTTCTAGTGCCTTTCTTGTCGCCTTGACATCTTAGATCTAGATCTTCCTCCTCCAGGAGACTCAGCCTCACCCTTCGTCTCCTCTCCCTCTGCAAATACTGTTTGTGCAGTATTCTTGCCAGGCCTTGAAAGAGATGAGGCAGCTCTGTCACATTCAATCAGTCGTACACACAGTACCTGTCCAACTCCTACCTGTGGACATGTCGCTACAGAGGTTTCGTTTGCGCATAACTACAGTGGTATGTTGTTGTCATCAACTGCTATTGCGAACACTGCACCCCACTTCCCTGACCCTGTCAAATAAACAAAAACTTTTTGTACTAGATGGTGGTCAACTCAGGTTCTAATGCCATTCCCAGGTAAATCAAACGCAGCACCTATAGTCCTATGCTTCTTTTGGCAGCTCACCTCTTTCTGGATCATATTGTGTGTTGCTCTTACTGAGGGTTTTCTTCTTCTCCCCCGTCTTTGTGATTCGTGTCTGAAGGATACTTTAAAGATTTAAGGCTCCGCTGAGGACATCAAACGAGAAGCCTGATCATTAAAAAATACGTCTCTAACTATACGAACTGTACTTTAATGGGGCAGTCCAGGAAAGAATGGGGGTGCTCTTTCATAATCTTACCAGTAGTCTGTGTTTATTAGGGCCTTCCCTTTCTGTGAAATTCTATCATCTTTCAGACTCTCTCATGGCAGTTTGTAACACCGGCCTTCGCTGATGATGTGTAGTCTCCAAGCCCAAGGCCAGATGACCACCCCCCCCGACATCACCAAGGGCTATTTTCTTCAGAAAGCTCTCTCCAGGGCCACATAGAATATTATTCAGCTCTTTTCACCAGCTGAGTAGTACTCACCATGACTACGGCAAACTGACCTTTACTTGTAAAAGCTTTTGAGTTTACCTTTAAATCTGAAGGTAAAATGATTGCAGACACACAAAATATATTTCACCATTTGTAGTTTGTTTTTAGTCAAAATAGTGCGAGTACATCCAATCATCCATGCTTTATGTATCATTACACGGCTGAATCCCCTCTCCTTTTGAAAGATGCAGTGTCCTTTCAAGTCAGAAAAGCCCACACGGCCTCATGCGGTCACTTTATTCTCCAAGGTTTAAAAAAAAAAAAAAAGATTGAGAATAATTGAAAGTATGGGATACAGTATCTGTTACACTGATTAGTAGCGGAGAACAGTTCTAACAGTTTGATGTATTTTATCAGTGAAAAAAAAAGAATATATAGTGGTGTAGATAAATCCATGCCCGAAAAAAAAACTATCACTATTGTTTGCTATAATTAAACTCTGTCATCCATGGTGGACGGTGAAAGAGACTTCAGTCAGTGAAAACATGTCACCAGCTCCCAGCGGGTGGTTTCGCATTGTCACTGATGGTTTATCAATACTCTGGATCTTAATCTTTTTCTAGTCTGGCACTCTCGAGTTCCCCGGGCCTTTCCACATCGACCTTTACCAACTGGCAGGACGATGTGAGTGAATGACTTGCGTTGCGGTGAGAGAGAGAGATTGTCTTTAAATCCCCGTGGAAATTAACCTCAACGCCAATGTTTTTGCTTCCTATATCCGCTGTAATGGCTTTTTAATGAAACCGTAAAAGGAGCCCTTTAAATTTAGCAATTACCCGTAAAACTTTAATGTTCAGACAATGAGTCATTCCAGACATTTTTTGGGGCTTTGCCGTCGATTAAGTGGCCTTTTCAGAGACACGAGGTCACTGTTAATTTACGGCTATACAGTACATTATGTCATAATATACTGTTAAATGAGGATGAGTCTGTTTTATTTTTGATGGACAAAGTCCATTAAAGTTTTTTGTCAATTCGGTGCCCTCAAAACATAATAATGGCAGCCATAATGGTGTCAAGCTGCAGTTTGGAGGCACTCCATCAAAATCATAAAGTCTTTCCCTCGAGGTGAACCCCGACTTCTTCATGGGGCCGCGACACCAGAGGTTGGCGAGAGGTGAGTGTCTCTCTATCTCCAGTGCGGAGAAGAATGGCCTCCCCATAAGCCCCCCGCTGGCCCTGGAGGCCATCAGGTTCAGCCATCTATACCTTGAAAAGACTCCCCGTCCTGTGTCCCCTTTTCATTCATCATCGCCCTTATAATGTCTGGAAGAAATATGCCGCTGTAAGTGTCATCTTTCATGGGTGTCACAGGCCGAGTCTCCCATTTGCTCCGGAGCCATAAAGTTCCTGTAATTCTTGCTGGTGGCCCCCTTCGGCCTGAGGAGTCCGGTCGTTAGGTCCGTTAAAACAAAAAGACATCGGAGTTTCGGCAGTTTGGGAAATGGAGCAGGAGTACCGTTGTGGGGAAACTGTGTGAATTTTTTTGTGATCTTTTTTGTTTCTGTGAGATGATTATTCTGGACTATTGCACCTTATCATATTCAGGACTCTTATACATGGCAGATAAAATTATATTAAACACACAAAATTGTATGTGATGCATTATAAAGTCTATGACCTCTGATGGATGAGGATTTTTCTTCATTTATTGATGGTCTGATCATAACCTGCCCCCATGTTTTCATACAACAGCAAATTTAATGAAAAAGGATAGAAAATAGGTATGAATAAGCAATAAAAATAGAAGATTTGAGCAACAGAATAAGGAGATTCATTCAGTCATGAATGAGTTTCACACTCTTCTGACTTTGCTCAGCAGCCATTTCAATATTTTTTCTCTCTCCTGACATTGATGTTCTGGATTCGAGCTTCCACCCAAAACCTCTTCCTTTCATCTGACATACGTGAAATATCGTGAAGGGGAAACACTCCTACACCCACACAGCGTAGACTGCTTAAAAATACATTTTCACAAACATGACCAATAGCTTAGCTTAGCTTAGGCAGATGCTTGTCAGTTTGAACATATTCAAACACAGACATAAAGGAACATTATCAATGTTGACAGTGATAATGTGCGCCTTAATTAGTATTTAAGAAATGTGTATATGGGTGAAAACATAGATTCCAATAGAAGTCATCACAGAGCTGTAGCAGCTGACTTACAGGTGATTCAGTTGTGGTTCCATCATCAGAAACTTATGTCTCCCCCCCAAAAAAAACCAAAACATTTTTTCTCCTTTCCTCTCTCCTCACATGAAAAGCCACAAGAAAGGAAAAACGTGGATAGTTGAGGGAATTGAGATGCACGCTTCACGATTCCCTCCTCCAAAAGCACCTGGACAATAAAGAAAACCGATTTTTCTAAACCCCACGATGCGCTTCCCACGGAGAGTGCCAAAAGTGGAATCCCCAGTCAACGACAGTCCCACACATGAAAACCTGTTCCCAAGAAACAATATCGGACATTCTTCCAACCTGCCAAATAATTAAAAAGAGTCTCACATGCTCCATATTAACAAGTCAAAGTTACCAACTAGTGTCCTACCAGCCAATTCTCTCAGGTTAAATTCTGCTTCCAATTTTGTTTTTTTATATAGTTAAAAAATTTACTTGCTAAAAAAACAACATTACATTCTACGTAACATTCTGATAAAACATTCAGAATTTATAACATTAAAGTCATACATTTATGAAAAAAAGAGGATATTCTCAGACATTAAAGTAGCAAATTTGTTTAAAGACTTATTTACCACAACCATAAAGTCATACATTTGCAAGAAAATACCCCAAGATTAAAGTCTCAAATTCATGACATTTTGTGCATGAGGAACTAATATGCAATTGATGCAAGGATGTTGCTCGTTATAAATTCGAGCAATTAAAATGGGATTTGTGATTTTTCTACCTGCCTTGTCAGTCTCCTCCCCAGCTCACAGCTCAGCCTTCCTTGGCTCCGTCCTGCAAACCACAATTCCGTTTTTGCCCTCATCTCTAGTCTGCCAGAACCCTCATCTCCTTAATAAACCTTCATTTCATCGCTGGGAGCTGTGTTCTTTATTTAGCTGCACCAAAATTCAAACATGACATACTCTGGAATAAAACAACAAGTATTTCCTCCTTCATGAATTACATAATTCTTAGTATTTTTAGGGGGTCTTTTTCTGGTATATTTGTGATACTTTTTTTTTTCTCTTTCAAATTTATGACTCCAATCTCATAAAATATCCACTTTTCCCCCATAAATTCACAACTTTAATGTCTTCCTGTGTTACTTTTATTTATTTCTCCTTTTATCTACAATGCCCCTAAATACACCGTTGTACATTTCAAGGCCAACTAACAAAGTGATAAATAAACTATCTAACAACATAAAAAAGATAGTGGCAGAGAAGACAGAGCCCCCAAACTAAAAGAAATGGGTCTGGTCTTCAATCGTCTGCTTCCACTTGACGGATGTCACTACAGCTTCACCCAACCAGAAAGCCGCAACAGTCATAGACAGAACTCACGCAACACAACAACAGGATGACACATATAAGCCTTTGCAGATAATCCACCTGTGATAGCCTCAGTCTATCACAGGTGGATTATGTCCTTTACAGATATTGTATCTCCTTTTTAAACTGAAAGAAATGTATCAAATAATGTGATTTACAAATTGTTCTAACCAACAACAACTAAAACCTGGTGTTCATATCATTTTGCACAACTTGGCCACATTGTTTTGTAATAAGATACTGTTTTCTAGTTTTTGGAAAGATTTGTAATTTGCATGAAAATAACAAATACATGACATAATGACAGAATTGGAAATAGTTCATGCAGACACCTCCGTGACAACCGCACTGCAGAAAAGAAAAGCTTGAATTGAAGAAATAAATACTGAATTAGAGGATAAACTTTCGTAATACAAGTGAAATTATCTGTCCATGCAACAAGATAATTTTACTTGAAAAGAAATCTTTAAATAAGACATATTCAAGATAAATTCAAGACTATGAATAAATTCAAAATTAGAAAACAATTAAATAACTTTTAAAACAAGGTTATTCATCTTAGATTTTAAATCTTGGCAAGCACAGAACAATTTACAGTGCAGCGCTTTTAATTCCAAGAGCTTGCCTGAAATCTTGCCTTTCTCTCATTACATGGTCATGGCACACTACACTGAAAACCAGAAACAAATTTGAATTGCTGTCACTTCCATGTCAAAAAAAATCAAAACTTCATTGCATACATCTGTAGCTGCACCTTCCGCTACATCTCAGTTGCTTTCTTGGCGCTGATGACTCTTTGAACTGGCTAATCATCCAGAAAACTGAACCTGTGAAGTCGTATGCTAATACATGCATCATGTGAAGAAGTTGTGCTCTTGGATTCCTCAACCCCCAGATGCTGTGTCTCAAGTACGAGCGGTACGAGACGCTGATGGATGTGATAATTAGCTCTGCATTTTCAAAGCTGCAGATTTGTCAAAGTCTCATCGGCCAAAGGTTGTCTACGAACAGGACCAAATATGACCTCAGCATTGGATAACAAATTAGCAACACCCCCATGTTAATCTGTTGACATGACAACAGTTTCAGCGAGTTGCTCATCTCCTCTATTTGTCATTCTGTGCCGTCCTCACATCTTGTCTCTAATCTTTATCTTGCCAGACGCTTAGCATTTAGATAAAGGGATCTGTTTTAACGATCCACACACATTGACTAAAGCCGATGGCACTAGTGCATAGAGGGCGTGTCTAAAATCTACTTTTGCTAGTTTAACAAGAAAAAGGTCCCTGCACCAGGCACAGGATTCCAAAGTCTTAATTAATCATGGGTGTATTTTAGGTGTAACTTACAGTAAACCAAGTGTGCCATCTTGTATTCTATTTAAAAGCGAGGTGCGTTTGCAGCTTGGCATATTGCTAGTATAAGGATAGATTTGCAAACGAGCAAGAGAAAACCCTTCTCTGTAGAGGAAACAGTTTGACTTCGGACACAATCACAATGTACAGGAGTTAAGCACCCGCCTTTAAGATAATGACGTATCTAGAGGGAAGATAGAAATGTGTCTAACCACACCTCATTTCAAGACCAACACTTTCATGGGTGCTCAGCATTTGCTTTTTGAACAACAATGTTGACAACTGCATCGGTCTAAACGTGGAGAGACAATTGCGCCACACTTCCATTGTTGTAAGATTGGGACCTAAATCTTAATATTCCTGTTAGTTGAACTATGTAACACTGGCATCAGTAAATAGATTCTACCTGATTGACTCAACTTCCATGTTAAAGAAAAAGGAAGTAAAGTACAAGAGAAAGGCACCTCTCCGTACTATGTCAGTTTTTTTAAATCATGAAGGTACATCATGGGGCCTTGCAGAGATTCTCACAAATTATTTTTTTCCCCCACATCCAAGTCAAATCTCACGTCTTTGAGCTAGCTAGTTTCACGTGGTTGTAATGAGCGTTCTATTATCTGCTGCATGCCTGCCAGTCTGCTTAGAATTCCTTTGAAAACTGCATTGCACTGCTATGTCGAAGGAATTCAAAGCATGTACAGCATTACCATCACTCCTCAATCTATTAGCACACAGTATTAGCATTGAATGGTTGTTAAGTATATAATCATTTTAATTGGGGCTATTGTGTTTGGGTCAAATTTTACCTGTTTTCAACTTTAAATGTGTGAAAGATACCTTCAATTTTATCTTATCAAAACAACTTAATTTCATCCTCTACTGAATACAATAGATCTTTATATATATATATATATATATATATACATTTTAAATGTCTACTTAAATAAACTATGTTTAATGCCAAGGAAGCATATTGAATTGATTTCAGTTGTAAAATGTCTTTCTATTAGGGTACCCCACAATTTTGGTTTTTATGTTAATCAATCTTCATGGTCAGAATTCATTCATTACTATACAAATAATCTTGACTTAGCTTGACTTTGATTTCTATATAAAATCCAGAGAGGTATAGTGGCACTGTCACCTCACAGCAACAAGGTCTTGGATTCTATTTCCTCCCTTAGACGTATTTGTATGCTGTATACAAAAACATGCAAGTGGACTGGAGACTTTGCATCTCCCACAGTAATTTTGGACTGAAATTAGTGTGTTAGCCCAGCGATGGTCTTGCAACCCCTGTAGTGGTCCATGCCCCTCGAGTGGGAGAGGGTAAGTGCAATAAATTAATGAATTTTATAATTATTAAGATCTGATTAAACATAGAACATAACTTGGATGGAATTACATGCTACATTTGGGACCTCAGCTGGATAATCAACAAGGGAGAGGGGGCAACTCCCATGGAGCCACGGACCCACAGGTGATTGAAAGCCACAGGTTTTGTGCATGTTATTTGGTTCCTGGTAATGTGATCACTTGCACATTTGTTGGAGTTAGTCAGTGACATCTGCACTATAATTGTGTTGGAGGCCTGTCTTGTAGAGGAAAATAGCTGTTGTTGAATTTTGCTTACATGGTTACATGCCTCCACCCAAACAACTTTGTGTTTTATCAAATTAGCTTTAAGTAATTTACACACAGTCGACCTGGGGGTGGTAATATAGGAGTCCTGGTTGGTTTCTGGGCCTATAGGCAAAAAAGTAATGAACCTGCCACATGTAGTCTGCTGTCTGGATTGGACTGGATGACAACCAGAAGTGACCCATACACACAATGCACAGAAAATATAAGGAACAGGGTTCACAGCTTATTGTCCACCCTGGGGACCCGAGAAATGAATAATTATTCAGAAAGCTGGATGCTCCCTGGACAGCTATCACTGAGTAAACACAAATTTACAAACACAGGCACATTCACACCTAAAGGGCCAATATATTACAATATTCATTTAAATAAAGTGGAGCACCCCCGAGGAAACTTCCTCCCAGGACCTTATTGTTAGGGTAACGGTGCTGAATAAGATGCTAACTTTTGTAATAACAAAGCTGTAATTTAAAATAAATGAATACCTTATCAATAATATTAGCTAGTACTAACTAGCAAACCTTAACCCTGCAATAAGAATTGAGGCGGAAGTGGAAACGAGTTGTAGACACGATACTGACATGACTTTTTAAGTGTGGTTTAGCTAACGGCAGAGCAAACATTTGCTTATTTGCTCTTCTAACAGCACAAATGATACATTTTGTTCAGTGTGAACACAGGTTTAGCCATTTATAGTAACCAGCTACTTTCTTTTTATTATTTACCTCAGTTTCACCTTACATTAGACTTTTCATTGGAAAAGTGGCCCATTATTGCAAAACTGCTCCAAATGCTCCAATTAATTGTGGCATTTTTTTTTGTGGCATCTTGCTCGAGTAGTCTGTCTGTCTCTTTTAAAAGCTATCTGACAAGTTCCTTAAATGATTCAGTCTTACATATTGCCTAATAAATTCCAAGTGCTGCTGGTACATGAAATGGTGCATTAGCCATTTTCAAAACTGGGCTACAGGGGATTCGTAAATTACTGGTCAATACAGCTAGACATATTGTCACTAATGGAGTGCATGATTTGTGGTGGACAATGAGTTTACTTCTACCTTGTTTATATTTACAAAAGCTAAAAAAAAATTCAGTGTTGACATAATTTGATGAACAACCACTTAAGAATGTCAGTTGCTAGTGAGATATCTTTGGCACAGAACCCCAGCACTAACTTTCCATACTTGGAAAACTATTAATCACTCTGTCAAGTACTGTAAGCCCTTTCTGCTGACGCAAGCACTAACAATCATACATTCTTCGCTTTAGCGATAGCTGAGGTGTTTGAGTCTTATCATTATTTTTCATATGGATGCGTCTAGCAGCCTTATTATTTGGTGATATTACATAACATGAATTTTCATCTAGAATAAAGTATTTTCATTATTACTGCCTTTGTTATCATCAATCAGGGTTAAGTCTACAGTACTGACATCTACCTGCAATATTTGTTCTTTTGAGCTCAGCCACTTTTAGGCAGACTCAAAAACAGTATTTTTAAATCATAAGCTGATGCAGCTACACAGCCATAGAGATGTTCTGATGCTCTGTGGCATCATGGAAGTGTGAAATCCTTAGAATGTAATGGAAAAAATTCTGCAATTATACCCTCATCTCTTTAATTGGAGATCTCTAATGTTATAATCATATGCACCCTCTGTCATAAAATGGCCAAAAGGTAGATGTATATAGCATTCATGATTTTGAAATGTAATTTATTAAAACATATGAATGTTCACAGCAAAACATACAGAAAGTGCTGGATGTTTCAAGGGGACAGCACTGCCTCAAACTCTATTATGTCAATAGTTGATGGCAATGATTCAGTGCCTAAGGCAAGAATGAATGATGACTTCCTTCATTATCCTTGCATGTTAGAGCTGTGTCACCACTCAGAAGATCAATGGTCACAATAATCTTTAAACGCCAACACATAATGTATTAGAATCAGATAACTATTTTCAGTTTTGTAAATTATCGGCTCATGTTGATATCACTGTGTAAATGCATTTGGGATTGATCTAAATGTGGATGGTGGATGAATTGATGAACTCCACATGATTCCTGAATCTTGTCAAATCTGTAATGCCTAGTTTCAACATATCATCGCCACAAGTATACGAGATTTCACACGAGCCACAGAACGTAGCTTATCATATGACTTCTATTCACTTCATGGTGGAAAGGCATTCATCTGGTAAAGAAATGGCTGTTCCTTTCAAATGAAACTTAAATTACAAGGTGTGACTGTGACTATTTCCCTCTCAGACGCGACGGCGCTCTGACCTTTTCCCTTAACGACTGTGGGTGACTTGAGTGGTGAATGTAACATATACAATTCCGCCATTCTGTTCGGCGAACCACCAGCTCATTCCCCGAAGCCTACAATCCATCATGCTGAGATGATCTGGCATGTGCTTGTTACATGCAGCTGACAGCTCGGTGACCATCCACATAAAAGCGCAGGCACTTTTCATAGCTCTTCAGAAGGTTGCAAACTGAAAAACCCATTAAGGTATTGTGAATTCTGTTGATGGATCTTTTTTCCACAGTTAAAGACCCTTCTGTAGAGGGATCCTGGCTCCTGATGTTTGTGACGTCATCCTTTACGCCAATATTCATTACATGCTGTTAATAACCGCTGACCCAAGACTTTTCCATGTTTACAAGTAGAATCTATTAAATTTATTCTACCCGGTAGATTTTATTCACAGCAGATGTTGACTAAATGGAAAAGCAGAGGCGTGGCTAATATTATTAGTGCTCGTGTAAAAAAAAAAGCATAAATGACAGCAGGACCTCGGAAACTGGACCACCCAAATAAAAACATGTTATTAGTTACTACTGTGCTACATAAAATTGAATAGTGGCTGTTGAGAAAAGTTTCAATCATCCATTTTAAACTGTAATTTAAGCTCCATATTTGCTTCAAATAATGCTGAGTGAGACTTGTGAAAAACTCTCAACTCTGATGATCGTCTTGAGATAGCCCACAGCGTATCATTAGTGCTGATTTGCATCAAGGGCTCTCAAACACAAAAGGAAACATACTGCATATTATTTTCATGATTCAGCTTCCATTGTGAAAAAACACCCAGCGAGCTCAAAGATGAGTCCTCTCCGACGCTCGTGTGGAGGGAAGAACAGATCGGGGCGTCTGCACTCACTCATAAATTCCTGTTTTTAATATACAGCGCAAGACAGGAACAAACCTACCTTTGTCAGCGATTTCTTTTGTTCTTATTACGTTCAGCCACTCTTTTATGAAGAAAATATTTTTTGAGCATGAGGTTGGCGTTCGCTTTCTTCTGGCTCACATTCTGATTTTTGCATGTGTATCCTCTGGAGACAGATCTCTCTAATTGGGTGGTGTTTTACAGGCTTTACAACAGAACCGCTCTACCCTCCAGGGATTCTCAAACAGACACAAATCACATCGACGTGTCTTTTCGTCTTCCCATTTTTCATAGGAGATATAGACATTCGGAGACGTGGCCAATGCTGAATATAACATCCTGGATTCCAATAACAACTAATGACATTGAGAGCCGCACCAAAACATTGCAATGTCAGTCAAAGCGGCAATAAACGTACAGTTTGTACTGGGACAGAGAATTATCATTATATAGTTTGAATTACACAAATTAGATATTGCTTGAACATGAAATGCTGCATTTTCAGTTTTCACTTCCCTTGGGTCTGCATTCGTTCAGTTTTAGAATCACGCAGAGACTTCCCAAGTCCAATACTGCAAATCCGGCGCAAAAATACTTTTTGATCACATCAGTGCAGCTAGAGCAGCAATATGGAAATCCTTGTCATGGTTTGAGCCGACAAGAGAGGGATTAATGGAAAGAAACTAAGCTATGAGCAGGGCCAAATATGCCACTGAGTGTTCTTTATGTTCGAAAGGCTTAGTTGGTCCAATGGTGTTTTGATATCACCACTACTTCTTTAGACTGAGTTTTAACTTAGAGGTGTGCTGGCCTGTGGGAGGAGCGGAAATATTATATATTAATTTTGCAGTAATTCAAGTCCACTTGTAGAGAAATACACTCTTTCATGTTTTCTCCCAGTCTCTGTATCTTGTCCTGTCGCCATCTGCTTCAGCCTGCTGTTTGGCTGACACCATCCAAATCCAGCCTGTGATCTGTAACACGCCCCGCGATGCTTCAGAGGAAATTATTTTATCACAAAGATCACAAATTAACCAGAATATATTGAAATACATTTCAAACTCACAGTGCTGCTGGGCGATTAAACGGTTACTGCAGTAACCCGTGTTGCCCAATAACTCTGATGTTTGATAAATTGTCAAAGGACGTGCAGTTGCATTTTTACCTCAATTATTTTACATTATTGAGGAGGTTCACTCACTTCACAACAAACCAAAAGTAGAATCCCTCCCATACCTGTGTTACACACGGATCTTTTTGTTTTTATCAGCCTTGTTATCATTATTATTTATTTATTTATATTTCTGTCTGTTTTGCACCTCATCCTAAATTCTATATAAAGCTTCAACAGACCCAGACTAAGATGCATTTTTGAAATTCAGATGACCAACCCTTACCCGTTTTGCTGTAAAATAAATCTTTTAATGATGCTAGACATGCTAGCTTGGCCTTAAATAATTACTCAGGGGATATTTTGTAGTTTTCTAATTGCCAACAAATCCCATAAACACACCAAGACTATCAATGAATTGATCCTGCCAATAAATATATTGGTCTGGCAGCCAAAGCTCAGCTTATTCCCATGAAGCCCCATTCACACTGCTGCACTAGGCGACACGTTCCTTCATTACCATGAATATGGACACCAGTTTATGCTGAATCAATTTCACATACACCATCCTGCTGACATAAATACCCACCAGAGGATTAGAGTTCAGATCGATCCAACAAATACACTGTTTATTCCTGTTCAAGTAAAATGTACAAAAAATTACTGAGCCCTTCTTTTAAAATAAAAGTATACATTGGTGACCCATTTTTGTAGATTAATGTCTTCAGTGGGAACAAATGGTGATTGGAGCCGAGTGCCATAGACAGGGAGGGAAAGAAGAATAAATACTGACAGACAGAATATCACATTGTTTTGTTCGGTCTTTCACTGAATCCAGGATTCAGTACGAAGGTAAGCAGTTAAGTTAACAAGCTCATCTTAATATCTACAGGTTTTTTTTTTGCCATGTTGAACTGGGAAGTACCCGTACATTGTACATTTATAAATAAGTGGAAATATAAGTGATAATAGAGCAAGCATTTATAAGAATCTTATTTTCACTAATTTGCAAGGATACAGAGTCTTTGTTGCTACTGCAGAGGTTCAAGTAGAAAAGAGATTTGTACGGAGCCCGGGAGGTGACATGGCCGTAATTTTGGTGAGTGCGGTTTATAACTCATGCGCGCAGTTTACAAATTTCAGTCGTGCATGAGCTTTAGTAAATCTTGACTTCTCGTCTACATTTTGTTTCACAGTTCGCTAGCGTTTGGCTGCAGCTTGAGATAGGATAATGGTACGGTGTAGCCTACTTGTTTTAAATACATACTAGCAATGCGCTAGAAAACTGTAAACCGAAATGCCGAAGGGAATCTCGAAGAAATGTATTATAGACTAACAAATAACAGTATTGTTTAGTCGTCGTATTAGGTTTCCTCCTCTTCATTTGCCTGGAATGCAGAGGATAAGTGATCTGTAAAAGCATGTTAATCTAATTCTCTGTGAGTGGAGCGTGTGGTCAGAGGTAAACACAGACATACGCACCACTGCCTTTTTATTCTGCTTGATCTTTCACATCTTCCACCCCGGTTACTAATTATGCAGAGCTGACCCATTCTATCAGGTTCTCTGTATAGCAGAGCCGCAGAGAAATTAATAATGAAGAGAGAAGAGAGAAATCCTAAATAGCAAACCTGACAAGTATAAACACATCACAAAGTAATGAGTTTCACAATGGAGATGTCATTTTTACTTTAATGCAGCTGTTGGCTCTGCTCCCTGATAGATTTGAATTACCATCTAACTACTATTTTCTATTTGCATACTGTATGAGCTTCAATTTTGAGCGACTTGTTTCTTGTCACAGGCTAAAATGTTTTTTCTGCCTTCAGATCAATTTCATCACACATGAAGTGAATGACCTTGATGAAGTATGATGCTTCATCAACTAGAAGAGCAAAATGAATCACTTTCCCTCAATTTAGGTCCCTTTCCAAGATTTTTTTTCATCACAATATGCACAGCAACACAGCAAATAAGTGCAGACACGCTGTCAGGGCTTTCATTTTCTTGTCATCTCCGATCCCCTGCAGGGAGCTCAGCAGGAGCCGCAGCAATTAATGACTTTTTTGGTCATTTAAACGAGGACACCATTGAATTTGTGTTGCTCAGTGAGTTGACAAGTGTGTCTTCTCATGCCTTCGTTGCTTTAGCACATTACTCGTGATAGGAGAAAATAAAGTGTAATACCAAAGTGATGGCAAAGTCCTGCATTGTATGTCACAGTCAGTTTAATTTTTGGTTGTGGGCTGGGTGGCTGCTTAGGGAGTGTTAAACTGGATTTTTATTTTTGGTGATGGCTGCAGTGGTAGAAAGTAACTGGACTGCAATTTTAAGGTACTTCTGATTTCAATTTATGCTAACAGATATGATTCTTTGGATAATATGTTGCTTTTCACTTTGTCATATTTAGTTGAAAGCTATGTATCTGTGTTAGTTTATGAATTAATGGAAAAAATAAAAGGTTAATAGCAAGCACTTGCAGCTTAAAAGGTATCTCTGAAAAAGATTATTTGTAAGGCACCATGTTTGCAATGTTAAACATAACTGTTTCCATTTGATGCATTGTACTAGAGTAAGCCTAAGGCTAACTTCCATTTGCAGTCCCCTACAGGCCAAAGAGAAAAGCAGTGTGAAGAAATGGTGCAGTACAAGCTCTTCCTTTTACAGAGCTTTCCAAACGAGAGTAAGCAAAGTCAGTTAATGTCAGGGGGTGGGGGCAAACATCAATTTCTATACGCAAAACGCAGATTAGAGAGGAGTCTTAACATTTTAAAAACTCAAAACAGGATTAATCTCTAACCTTCAGGGATTATATTGAATTGGCAACTTGTCCATAACTTTTTACCTTTCAGTTTGTTTGTACAGGGACTCTAGTACTCTCTCTAGCACACGTGTCTTGTGGTTGTATTAAATGGTTTTAATCATTTGTCACTTTTCTTAGTTCCTAGTTTGTCAGTTAATACATCAACATCCAGTTTCAAAATTCAGTAACTATATGAATCTTATGAAAATGCCATGAAAAGGTACGTATAGGACAGTGTCATCAGCATACATTTGCAATTCTCTCTAATCACACTGTACATACTAAATAAGAGGGGGCCTAACACTGATACCTGGGGCACAACCACTGAGCACTTCATGTGCACAATATAATAGCTTGTTTCTTTATGGAGGATGGCAGCTGTGGTCAGCAATCATAGCAGTTAAAATGGTTTTGAATAGTGACCCAATTTCACTGAAGAGTATCAAAAAGTCCATAGATTGCTACATTGCAGTGGAGGTTGCAAAATCTTTGTTTGGCATTGGTTGCAAACTCTCTGAATGGAGCCATTCGGCACCAAAATGAGTGTGACTTTCAGTACTTAAAGCCTCATCAATCGATTTTTGTTGTCACTTCAATGCAACAGAACAAGCTCTAAACTACACACTGATAAATTATGTCCATAGAAATTGGATATGGCCATCATATTGGCAACAGGGTTGCAGTCACTGAGCAACATTAGGATGAGATAGAACCTTGCTCATTCATTGTGAGCTAAAGAAAATAAATAATCAGATGGGGGTTAATATAGATTCTGTAAATACTGCAAGAGTAAGAATTGCAAATTAGAGAATACAATGTTATTGGTCTACCTCACATCCCCTAAACAGCTTCACAGAATAAAGTAAAATGGCGTGTTTGAGAATAGTACGTTCTGCACAATAATTAGACCCCAAAGGACCAATTTTAAGGTTATGAGAAAGCTTCTTAATCTTTTCGTGTAAGGTAAATCATCATGAAAATGGTAAACAGTGTTAAGGGCCTGCTTTAAAGAGTGATTAAATATGTATTATCTGTCTTTTCGTGCCCCTGCTTTATTCTTAGGAGACTAAGAAAACATAGTGAAAAATAAAGTTCACTTTTTCAAGTATTGAGTTTTGAGGTACTGTTGTGGAAAGTCTTCTCATATATTTGAGAGTTGATGGATCCCTGGAGAATTGGAGAATAAATTGCTGTGATGAATCTTTTTAAACTGATGAGAAGGACACTAGAGCACTGTTCTTTGGACACAGCCTTAAAAATGCTTGCTTTTTATACCGTCATGTAAAACAGGACAGAGGAAACACTTCCTGCTGACTTATCTACAGCATATATAGAGACACCTGGAACTAAGTTGTCACTACAATTGCATAGATATAAATATTTGTCTTAAACTTGTGGTTGACTTTCCATTTTAGTAGATTTCCATCAATTAAGCATTCCTTTATTATAAAGTAGAATAAGCATTATACATCAATGTATGATACATCTGTATTTTACGTCTCCATTAGACTTCTTAAAAACTAATGTGGTAAGTATACAACTTCTTCATTTGCAGATTAGGATGCTAAATACAAAAAAATATGCTCATCTTCCTAAACTGTACTTAAAGCGCCACCTCACACAACAGCATGTATGCAAATATGTTAAAAACATCCCGTATTACATTAACAGTGGTGTAATCTGCATTCAAATGCTTTGAAAGCATCTAAACTGCAATATTTATTGACGCTTATGAATATTTCAGTACATTTAGCTGGTTATGCATATATGCTTTTAAACATATAGAAACCTAGTAAGTAAGTGATCAGGTTAAGTTGATATGGTGAACGCAAACTGTTCCCAAAACACTTACAGAAGCAAACATTTTAGCCTGATTATATAAACCAGGGGATGCATGTGCATCCTTCCAGCCCCTATCAGTTTGTTGAACTTAGATTTCAAGCTCTCATCTAAAATGCTGGTCTTGAGGCTTGAAAAAAAAATCCTTCCTCCCGGTCTATCAGTTTGTCAAACTAAGCTTTCAAGCTTTTATTGAAAATACTGTCCTAAAGGCTAAAGAAAATCCTTCCGCATATTATCAATAATGACCAAACAGGGTTCATTGCCGGAAGGAATTCTCATGAAAATGTTTTCTTACGCAACATAATTCAACTGCTGCATGTCAGCGTGACAATCTTTAAGGTATGGTAGTTTCATGGGTTGCAGAAAATTACAATAAGTACTCTCCATACTTTGCACTGGGAAGCTCCACATGGCAGGCATGCCCTATGTCAATACAATTGAACCACTAGCCTTTAGAACCCACCCCAATAATCAGTGTGTGTGTGTGTGTGTGTGTGTGTGTGTGTGTGTGTGTATATATATATATATATATATCAAAAAATGGCACAAGATCTCATTGTATGCAGACAATGGTTTATTGTCACACAACCAGACATATATATGGCCCAAGTCATTAATGTAAATTAAGCAATTTAGTGACCTTTAGTGACCTTTATGTGATATTAATTGTATTCATTCAGAGGTAATGCCATTGGGTGAAGTGTGCAAGCTATTTTTTCCCCCGCTTCTTTTGAAACCCTACTCCTAAAGGTCACAGTCTGATGAAGCCAACAGAACCGCATCATCTGCAAACCCGGAAACTCAGACCCTGCTGTGCCTGACTTTTAAAAGCTAGTCCACTGTTCAATGACCAGCAGAGAATCCCTATTGCTTCTCCGACATGCTAGGTTAGACAATTGGTTGTAGCCCTCTTTCCAGCACCCCTGAAAAAAACATTCCCATGGGAGGTGAGCTGAGCAGATACCCCCCAAAACTTGAGCACACCCTGTGGTCCACGTCTTTGAATATGGCAACCACCCCCTCGGTCTGCCGCTCCACAGGTGCTGTCCCCGACCAACACGGGACATCGAAGAGGTGTGTAAGCCAAGACTGGCCTGTCAGCAAATTCAACAATTTCTGAGGCTGACACGTCAAAAATGTGCTCACGTAGCATGTAAAAGCATATTACTGACAACGATCTGAGATTACCATAAAGTGACACTCAAACAGTTTTCCCATGGAATATCTGAATTAATCTTTATTTAAAACTGTAACATTATATCACATTTTATTGTGTGGGACCTTAATAAATATAATTATATCTCCCTATATTTTGTAAGAATAAAGGATGATGTTTTTCACATTCTGATGGAAAGTTTTCACCCCTGAACGACCTTCCCTCTCATGTCTGAATATCTATGAGACCTTAATGGAATAAAATGTTAAACAGATTCGCAGCAAACTAGCCGGATGAAAAGTGGAACTTCCATTTTCCACATAGTATGTGTAAAAAATAAATTGGAACTTAGCAAGACCAAATGAATGTGAAGATCTGAGCAGAATATCTGTGAATTACTTTTAAGGGGGAAATACACTCAGATAGTATGTTTGTATTCCTGAGGCACAGGTTCTAGAGTGCTGTACTGAATAGTGGTTCTGCATGAATGTGTTAGGAAATAGTTAGCATGTTTTATTCATGAAGTCAACCGCATATCTTCAATGTAATACTGGAGGAAAAAGTACATACCGTAGACAAAAAAAGTTCATATCCTCAAGCCGCATGATTATACCAATAATGTTAATTTACTTTAAGCACAAGTTCATTCTTTACAGAGGCACGGTGTTAATTATTTTTTTATGATTCTGAATTAATATTTAGCCTCAGGAGCTGGCCATCAACTGAACACATCACTTTGGAGTTGTCCCTTTCTCTTATGTGCTACTGTTTTGTTAGAATCCCAAAAAGAGAACAAGAAAATGAGGAAACTAAGGACATTTTATTAAGTTATCCCTTGTGTCAAAAGGTAGGTAAATAGTAAATTTACACCTAACTTGTAATCTTGCAGCATTGTTTTTCCCAAGCAAATTCATATTGCAAAATCAGATGCAAATTAATACAATTCTTAGTGAAGAGGCTTTTAAAATCACACCTACGATGTATGATAATGATTCTAAGACAAAAACAGCATGTGAGGAAAATATTCTATACTTGAACTCTCTACCCATCTGCCTCTCTATCTGCGTCCTCCTTTATCACAGTCTTGTTTACCTATAATGCTGCTGGCATTAATGTGGACTGACAATGAAAAATATAAAATTGTTGGAGGTCATTACTTCCAAGTCATTAGTTAAAGGTGGGTGGACTGTGCAGCCTCATGAAATCATCTGTGCTGCTCCTGGAGTCATTCTCCTTGCTGGAGAATGGGTCACCGCAGCACAGCAGTGAGTGATTGCCTCGCAAGACAACTGCACTTTAATATGAATTAGTATGAATAGGCAAGAGAGGCAGCACCTGAACTGAAGAAGGAGGGAAAAAGTATGAAAAGCTCTAAAATAGGTCATTTGGAGGAAACAATACTTTACTACATTTTCATTTAGTGCAAGTAAGACAAATGCATTCATGTGCCTATTACTCTTGACTTATAATAAAGGTAATCTTTAGCCCGTTCCGTAGAAGAGATAATTTACAACAAAATGTAAGAAATGTATATATTCATCAGGCTTTTATGGTAGTTGTAACTTTTCTAGGGCCCATTTTTCAGGTATGTTTTGTAGAAATGAGGAGGTTCCTTCCCGTCACTAAGAGGAGAGTGTGTGTGTGTGATGAAGGTAGAGCACTCGCCCAAAATAGTTTTTTTTTCTTTCCCCTCTGTGGATAAAACACTACTTAGATAAGGTCAAAAAGTAGAAAGACTGGTATTCTCAAGCCAATATTCATGGCCATTGGCATGAGTAACAGTAGACATTGATAAGAGCATCTTTTCAATCTTTAGCACCCTCCCTCCGGTGCTGTGAAGAATACTGGTGGATTCATTGTTGCCTTGCTTTTCCTTCTTTCATCATTGATCATGATGTTCAAGGACCGAAAGAGGGCTTTTGCAACCTGGAGCCCATTTTCTCACATTTTTAATTTGAAAGGTCTGTGTCCATGTGCTGCTTTCAAGTTGGCTGATGTTTAAGACATGAGATCTGCAACAGCAAAAACAGAAAGAAAATCCTCTCAGTTTCCCTTCTTCAACTTTTAAAAAGATAAAAGATGAAACTGACATTTCCTCTTCAAAATCTGACCTAAATATGGACCAGTTATGTATTGGATTTGAATTTAACATTGCAGTTAGAGGTCAGGATTTAAGAAGGGGGCTGATATGGGCAGCTTCCTCATAGCTTTGAAAACTATTAAAAGTTAAAACTTTCAGTTTATATCTGGAGGAGCAATCCAGGTTTGTTCAGTTCATTGGAAAACTATGGTTTACTAAAAATTGGGTTTCACATAAAGCCTGTTGGTTATATGACAGTGTACACAACAAAGTCAATGCTGCGATTTTGGGACATGGTGTACCAAGAGTAGGTCCATCAGGGCAAAATACTAGAGTACTCAAGCAGATTGTAAAACAAGTAGATCCTTCATTAACACAACTACAAGAAATACATGCTCAACAATTACTTAAGCGAGGACAGTTTTATCACTATGGATAGAACATATTGGCCATTCCACTAAAATAAAATCCCAGTTCACATCAAATATAGCTTACCTTTAAATCAGATTTAAGGTTGAATTACTTTGCAGGCCTGATAACGACCAAACGAGTGGCACTTGAACCCTATTAACCCCATTCTGTATGTTGTCCTTGGGTGTGTATCGGTAGGTGGAGGTGTGTTAATGAACCACAGTAGAACACTTGAGATGTGTGTTTTATGCAAGCTGACTGAGAGGGGGAGATAAAAGAAGCCTTCCTTTTGATTGCATCCTTCTTTGTCTGCAGCATTCACTCGAGCTGAAGGACCTCGAGGTCAGACGATCGGGCGATTGTATGAAATTACGAGTCCTGAGGGTCAATTAAACCGTCAAACCTTGACAGGTCTCAAATATAAGTTTAGGTCCAGATCCATGCAGCATGACTGGATTTAATTTTAGGAACAACCAGCAATAAATGATGGCTGACCCTTTCTTTTAGTTGTTAATAATTAAGTAGCTGTACTTTATGCCTATTTTCTGGCAGAGTGAAAGCCACTGCCACAGAAACCAGAGGACATCAAATGACACATGAATTTGTAGTTATATCTATAAAAAGCGGTGGTGTTGGGTGATTTTTTTTCTTTCTCGCGTCTACAGTTAAGGTTAGGGGGAAAAAATCCAATAACCAAGATCTCAGCATTAAAGTGGCTTCAATCAATACTTCTTTATTAACAATGTATCAAATGACTGTGTATTTAGAAATGGTGAAGAAAATTAGTATCTGACTGCTTGTATTGTTTTTCCAATCCGGCTTAGATGAAAAGCCGTTAGGGTCGAGGGTCTTCAGCAATTTTGTTGCGGCTTTCGTCATACAGGAGGGGGCATGGTTGTTGTATTTCTCAGTTCTGGAGAGTGATTGAGCATCTGTCAGTAGACCGGTTTGGTTTTACAGCCTGCAACTTATCAGTTTTAGTGGATTCTCACTATCTTAAACAAAATATTGTTTCTAGCAGCTGTTTTCAGCCGAAGGTTCCCATGAATCCATGGTATGCCTCCTGCCCAACACCGGACAACAGAGAGTCAAAGTTAGGGATGAGCTATCGTAGTGAACATGGAGTATTCAGTAGCATAATGGACACCAGGAGAAGGGGAGATGAAGACCAGACCATAGGTGGAATGAGAGTGAATATCGGACAAAGGGAATAATAATATTTACAAAAGAGTTACCTTCATCGTGTCAGGTCACAAAGTATTTTGTCCTGGATTGTGAAGTCCGACGTCCAACATCCCCGTCCTCCAGGTTTATACTTTCCATCTCGCTCCACAAAAGCCACACTCAACATTGGTACTGGAAATAAAGCCTGACATGAAGAAAAAAAATCGTCTACATGGACATAATTAGTGTGGAACTGGGGCTGACAAGACTGCCGTCTCATTTGGTCTGGGTGTGTAGTCTGACCTGTTCTCTCAATTGTTATGATCCAAGAATTTGTCAGTGAATGTGTTCCCTGACTGATCTGCAGCTTTTTAAAAGAATCACCTGAGAGCAAAAACTCTCATCCATTACTACAATGTATAGGTCCACATGGACAAGTTGGTTAATCACACCTACAATGACAGACGAGTGTTTCGGGCAAATGTGACATCCTTGTATTGTCGTGCCTTGTAGAGTCAGTGCGTTCCATAAAGTTTGCAGAGAGCTCTCTCTCGCAAATTAAAACAAATCATAAATATTCAGTGTCATCTTGTCGCGGGGAACGCTAAACAAAAACACTTCAAGTCACCGCAGCAGGATGTAAATCCTCCCTCCCTCAAGTGTTCATTTAAAGTCTCATAAATCCAGCATTTAGTCAGACGAGAGCAGGCAGCCGGCGGATCACGCTGTGCATTGTTGTGGTGGGGGGGTGAAGGCAGTACGCTGACAGCTTGTCATTGTTATTTTCTTTTTTTTTCCCTCCCTTTTTTTCCCTAATTGTGTTTTGCTGAATGATATGTAGAAGAGGCATCTCTTGCTTGGCCTTGATTCTGTTTTCTATAAAAGAAGGTGACGCAACACCGTGAATGACTCTATAATCAATCGACGTCCGTGAGGGGCTGATCAGAGTCCTCTAATGGGAGGAAGAAATGATTTGGAGGCACACAATGTTAAAAGCCGCATGGGAGAGAAAAAAAGAAAAGTTTTCACTAAAAGCAGCCATTGTCAATGGAACATGGGCATTAAGGGTACGCGCAAGTGTGTGTGCAAGACATGACGCACCTACCCTTGTTATTTACTGCAATCGCTGTGGTGGTGTGAGCTGGTTTTCTTGTACCCCCGCCAAGCAGGTTATGTTTTCACCCCTGTATGTTTGTTTGTAAGTGGGATTACCCCAACAACGATTGAACGGATTTGCACAAAAATCTTGGCGTGGATCCGGACAAAGGGGCGCATTCAGGAATTTTTCATCACTTATATTTCATTTTCTTTTTCTTCTTTATTAACATGTTTGGGGCTTTTCTGAGCCTTTATTGATGGGACAGTAGTGAGCGTGATCGGTGGGGAAGACATGCAGCAAAGGGCCGAGCTGACGCCGCGGCCGCTGCAGGAGGACTCAGGTCCCGGCGCTACCAAGTGAGCTCACCTGCGCCCTATTTATTACTTTCTTTAGAGCTACAGTGTGTTTTATTTAGAAGAACGTATTCACAGAAATTGAATATATTGTCCATAATTGTCTGTTCATATATGTATAATCACCTGAAACAAAGAACCAATGTTTTTTCCTCAACTTTGAATGAGTAAAATATAGTAACATTAGGGGGACCCAACCTCCGTGCAAGTCGCCATGTTTGCTACGTCGTGTTGTGCTGCTTTCTGGCTTTGAGATAGGTTTGGTTTGGGTTTTGTTTTTTAAATTTATTTACAGGGGAAAAATTTGTGGATCTCGATTTAAAAAAAGCTAAAAAAAAAAACCCAGTTATATTTAATGGACTGATATCCAAGAGGGTGTTCCAATTTGGTGAGCATTCGGCTCCAGCTGATTTAAACGTGGTTACATGAGGGGCTTTCCAGTTATTTTTATTAACAAAGAACAGAAACAGAAAAGACATGAGATGACGGAAGGGGGTTTTAGAGCCGGGAGCACTCAGATCTTTCTGGTTCCCCCTCAGGCAACGCGGAACAAAAGTCAACACAGGCAAAAACCCCGCGTATGATCATCGCTTTTGAAGAAACTGTCATCTTTCTGATGATTAGTGAGGCGGATTTAGCGGGGTCTTTGTGAGAGGGAAGCGAAAAACACTGCGGCTGGCAGATGTCTGCCTGCCTTCTTCCCATCAGGCAACTGTTTACAATGGAAGGTGCTAAAAGGTTGATTTGAGGCTGTTTGAATTGACATTTAAATGAAGTTTATGTAAACACGTTTAGTTTTTTTTCCTGTATGTGATGCAGGAACAGATGAGGGAACAGGACTTCGGCCTCGGGGTTGATTTCCTTATGTTGTCTCTACATCTCCGAGCTCTGCTTCAGTTCGGGCCTCCGCCGCCTGTTTTCTCCTCGGGGGCTTTGGCAGCAACAGCAACAACACGGGCGAACAAGATACATACAATAATTGCAGCTCTTAATGTATTTGTGATAAAACCTCGAGGGAAATGAATGCACGTCTGAATGAAATAAGTTGATTCCAAAGGCCCACACTTGAAGAAGCTCTCTCTCTCTTTCTTTTTTTAACTTCCTTAGAAACTGAAGGTGAAGGGGGAAATGTTCTTCAAACGCCGTCGCTGAACATGTCAGCGTTTCGGAGTCAGCGCAGCAGTTCTCATTTGGAGAGGGAAATAATTGGCGGCACTGTGCAACGGCGTGGATGTCAGTCTTCCTCGCCGCAGCCATGGATGTCATAACGCCTGTGAAATGTGCATCTCTCCGGCTTCTGCATGTGCATTTAATATCCCTTAACCAAAAAATGCCCAATCAAAAAGGGACTCGTTCTACTTTGCCTCACAACAATTCCACCGCTTTTCCGTTGAATGGCTTGCTGGTCCCTGTTTGTGTGTGTGTGTGTGCGCGCGCCCGCTGACGTCTGCTTATGATTTCGCACTGCTGTCATTAACATTGCCATTGAGCTAATTAACCACGAGTTAATGCCTCCGAGAGGACTTCAAACGACAGAGCCAGGAGTGCGGCAGAGGTGGCAAATGACAGGTTGCAGCATTTCGATCCCACTTGGCGAATCGCCCCTTTGCAGAGTTTGCCTCCCTCGCTTCCTCTGAAGTCGTTTCACACCTCCACCACAAGAAGGCGAATGGCTGATATTATTTTTTCTTTAATAAAAGCCGGCGAATAAGTGTGTGTGTGTGTGTGTGTGTGTGTGAGAGCGTGCGTGCGTACATACTGTGTAAGCTCCTGACTTCCCCATTGCTTTAAACCAAAGACAAATGCTTCATGGAGCGTGTATTCGTTTTCAGAAAATCTTACTTCCCCCTTTTCTTATTACACCAACTTGAAATATGGATTTAACCAGCCTTCTCCTTCTTAACTGGCAAATTGTCAGGCTTTAATATCTACCTGCGCATTAATAACACAAATTAGGGGGTATTGAAGCATGCGAGAAAGATATAGGCCCATATGCTTCACTCTTAAGTGCAGAACTTATTATTTTTCGACTCGGTTGCCATTGGTCCTCGGTGACACATTCTCACCTAAAAGTGCCCAGTGGCTTTTCCTCAGCTTGTCACGTTGTCAGACGTGGAAAAGAACCCGCAGCAGCGCCGGGAGAGGAAGACACTAATAAGGTGACAAAAACACAGAGCCAAGCCGTTTTCTAAGGGGAGGAAAATGCTGCCGCCGTGGTTTCATGCGGGAAAAGTAAATTAATCCTGAATCTTATCTGTCGCCTCGGAATTTTTCCCAATGGTTATTTGCCACCGAGTTGTTGGATTTCTCCAGGCTTCTTCAAGAGAAAAAGGGAAAAAGAAAAGCCATTGCGATATGTTGTCTATTTGCAGCTAATGCATAATTGTTGACAAAAATAACTGCAAAAAAATGCTGGCACAGTAATATTCATCTTCTTTTTGCTTGACCAGTGGTTTATTCCAGGATATAGATGAGGAATTATGATGTTTGGCTGTGCAGAAATAAACGAGTAGTGACGCTTATAAATGTAAATGAGTAAACAAATAGCAAAATAAATTCATATGTTTAACAGTCTTAAAAATCTGCATTAAAGGTTCTATATTCTCCCGGCTAATGTTAGAGCCGAAGTTATAAACGGAAAAAAAATTGAATTGCCGCATCTTGATAGCTGATGTCAATTAAGAAGCCCCGCGGGACTGCGTTGTTTTGTAACGTGTTCATCACTACGAAAGTGTGTGTGTGTGTGTGTGTGTGTGTGTGTGTGTGTGTGTGTGTGTGTGTGTGTGTGTGTGTGTGTGTGTGTGTGTGTGTGTGTGTGTGTGTGTGTGTGTGTGTGTGTGTGTGTGTGTGTGTGTGTGTGTGTGCGTGCGCCTGCCAACTGTTAGAAGCAGCAGATCCCTTTGTGTGTGTGTGTGTGTGTGTGTGTGTCTCGTCACGAGCCGCTCCATTGTGCTAATGAACCTGTTTTCACTCTCGGCTCCACATCCACAAGAGAATTATTTCTAAAATTGCGCCCTCTCTCTCATCAGCGCTTCACGGGCTTCAAACCCGCAGCTGTCGGATTGATTCACAACATTCACTGGCTTGGTGTAGACTTTTTTTTAAAGCAAAAAATGAATTAAACGCTGGCCATGAATGTGTCATTTAGAGGAATCTGATACCAACAAATGTGCTATACATAGGGAGGCTTTGGGGAGAACTTCTCTGAAGGCTGTATCTGAAACACCTGCACACCACCTGCACCATCCATTACATATAAGCTGGTCTCCGAAGGCCTATTCTCAATGGATGAGATCATTACTTTTGCTTGAGCCCCCTATCACTACATGGACTTAACTGTTCTCTCACGGGGGACTTCCATCTGCGGCCCTGTGCATCGATCCCCTCCTCCCTTTCGCCCTCCTCCGCTTTTCACATTTCTGCCCCGCGACGGTGCCCTCCGTCACCCTTCGCTTCGTCGCCGTACAGCCGCCCCCTTCATCTCCATCGCACATGTGTATGCCGTCCTCTCGTCGCAGGAACCCACTCGTTTCCGTGCGGCTCGGCTTTGCTTTTCCATAATTTTCATCCTCTGTTCTCCTCCAACTTTTCCCTCCTCCACTCAGTCCTCTCTCACCGCCTTCTCTCTGTCCATTTGTTCTCTTCTCTATCATCTCTGCCTCTTCCTGCTTACCTTCCTCTCTGCTCCTTTTCTAACCCGTCCACTATTCTCCCCTGTCATCTCTGCCTTGCTAAACAGAGCCCCACATTATCCCCCTCCTGCTCCTATCAGGGGCAGCTAGCCTGTCAGCCCCGAGCCTTAGTTAATCACTCAGGCAGCCAGGCAGTCGGGCAACTCGCCGCCAGCTCCCTGGACACTAATAGCAAGACAAGCAGAGAATGAGAGCAAGGAGGGAGGCGGGGTGGACTCATTAGGAATACAGGTATTTAAGGAAATGGTCCATTTCAAATCAAAAGATAATTTGTCTCCTGCTCAAAGGAAACGTCTTTCGAGAGACGGGAGTTCTATTAGGTTAGTTTCCAGATGTGAAGTGGTTGAGCTGTGATGCTGGCCGCTCCGAGGCCTGGCTGTTGACATTATCAATTTGAGGCTTGATAAATACTTCATGGGTTGCGATGGCATATTTTATCCCTCAAAAGAGAGGTTGGGTTTGCTCCCCGAAGGCGTTTTTTCTTCGTTTTTTTAATGCTGACTCCATGTTGCCGCGCGCCGATGGGGCAGGACTCGATACACTTGAAATATGACCTCCATTTGCAAAATGACATTACTCCAAATTAATAAAAAAAGAGGTTGCTGTCAGGCCCTCTGAGGTGATCAATGCCTTTCAACAAATCCCTCATTGCACATTATGTGTTTTCATGGCCAAATCAATACTGGTGCAAATAAAAAAATCATACCTAACAGGCAAATGAAACTAAGAGGTGAATGACAATGCTTTATATCCAATATTACAAGGTCCACACGGCAACTTCTGTTTTTTTACTTTTCATGGATCCAGTCTTTCTGTTCAAGAGGTGAGCAAACATCTGAACTGGATTATACTGGAAGAAAGGTTCCTCTTACAAATAAAGAGGTAAATTCACAGGCTATAAAACGCACCCTGGCTCAGTGAACTACGCTCAACAGTGTTACCACGTTCAACTTAACATCCTCACATGGAAAAAAACACTCGGCCCTCTCATTAATTTGAATGAAGCCAGTCTATTGACACAGCGGGGTGCCAATGCAGCGGCCAATGGCAAAAAAAAGTTAACTCAAAAGTGCAGGTACACATTCCTGGTCAAATAACTTTCCAACACCGCGGCTGCTTGTGGAGGCAAAAGATAAGACAAAAGCCGCCTTGTAAACTCTCCAGAGTTACGTGTTACTGGGGAATAATGTGAGCAACTATCAAGACAAGCAGTTCTTGAACAGTTAAAGCAAAAAAATTAGGAAGGAATTTGAAATGGAAGTTATATCTCTACTTAACTCTCAGAACAGCATTCTGTCCCATAAAGGATTTTTAAATGACGAAAGCAAAGCAGAGTTTTCACGCATTGACATTGGATACAAAGTGCAAAGATGCGAACAGACGTGAAATTCGCGCCATTCCCTTCGCCCGCTCGAGGTTGAAGTATTTGAACAAGTGCGAAAGCTTCGCCTGACGTGATGTCGTGAAAGCCAACCAGTGTTGACATTCTCCTGACGTCCCCATCCGACATACATAATTATTGGATTACTTGAGTAAACAAAAATCATCCTTGCGTGCAAACTCGCGAAATTTACTGCCCTCTTGTGGCGTCGGCAGGTTATTGTCTCTAGAAGCAAGATGGACTGCCGGCTGTTGCACCTATCAATGTATCAATACTGGCATTTTCATGGGCTCGGCCGTGTCCTGCCCACGCTTCTCGAGTGGTGGGGGGAGCAGCATTGTTTTTGGGTGGGGGTTAATGCTTGCGTGTCGTGGCTAATCCTCTGATCTTTGCCTGGTCAACAGCTATAGCTAGCCACAGACAAATGCCCTTGACCAAGCTTCCACTGTACCGAGATCAGTTATTCTATTGCAGACATTATTATATAAATGTACTTCAACAGTCTGATCTTCTTTAGCATTAAGACGAAGCAGCGTCAAGTAAATGAGCAAACTGATCAATCGTCTCAAGTTGTAAACTCTCTGTCAACATATGTGAGGAAGTAGAGTTGGCGTTTATTGTGCAGCGTATTTGAATAAGTAATTTTGCAAGGTAATTTTCACAGACATATTCAATTAATGATATAACATATAATACCCAAGCCTTTTTTTTAATTATCTATTGAAAGAGCTGCAGTTAGTGTGAGAAAGAGAATATTGAGGCAAGAAACTACAGGATTCTACACAGTCACTGGACTGTGTCCTTGTCCGTTAATGGTTTTGAAGATTTCCATGAAAGGGGTCCGTAGATGGGGGTTTTTTTCTCCCTTTTTTCTACATACTGCACATTTGATATATGATGTGCTGTCAGTTCCAAATGGATAATCCTAACACTTCAGACAGAAAGACGTGAAAGGTGAAGATGCCCAGGCAGAGTACAGCAGCAGGAGGAAGACTTTCAGCACAGTAACGACAGGCTGCACAGAATCGTGACACCGGACAGACCCTGAATTTGAGAGAGACGTTCTCCTACCGCTGTCATGAAAGGGTATGTTTTTCTCTGGTCCATTTTTCTTGTCCGTGGGTGGGTTGGTTATTGGGCTCTCACACAGCACTGCTACGCTGTCGCGCAACCTACATTGCCCAGTTGATTTGATGACTGGTGTGAACTCCATTTCCATGGTTTTATCACAATAGTAAAACTGACAGACATGTGTGACGCAGTAATTTTGCCAAAGTAGCCATAATCACAACCGTTTTACCCAAACACAACACAAAATCCCTACCAAAAAAAAGAGATAAAAAAATCTGTTAAACAACAAATATCTATATCAGATGTTTAGGTCAAAGTCGGAGTAAAAGATGAGGAAAACATAAAGTCCAAAATTGATGAGCAAAAAATGACCAGAGCTGCAATGGAAATAAAGAAGCCACAAAGAACCATATCAGTTTATTATTTTTTTCGTTGGAGTGAGAAGTCAGACATCTCAGCCAGAGAACGATTCTAACGTTCATGCTCTCTGGGCACAAAAGAATTGACGCCTGAAGAATTTTCCAACATACAACATTTATTCTGTATAAAACTGTCATTGAAATTGATGGGGTGTCATCTTGGAACATAATGTCCTGTTCTCTGAATACATTCATGTTGTGGTCCACTACCACGCACCATCAGTAAAATGACCTAATAATGATGTCTTTAAAGCAATTTACTTTAGAGTCTTCAGGAAAAAATAAAGATGTGGAAGAGGGTAAGGGACAAAGTGCAGACTGCTCTGAGATAGTCGTCGTAATATCCTCACTGAAGCCAGCTACTGATGTGGATGATGACACGACAGTGGGAAAGGAGAAGCCCACTATTCATGCAGCTAAGGTGGTAACTTAAAGGGGCAGTAAGCGATTCTAAAGATTTTGTAAAAATGTCCCCACTATCCGTTAGCTGTCGGATTTGTGTGTGAGCCCCCCCGCAAAAAAAAACGGGCTTTCGGCTCAGCCCTGGCTCAGTAAATCAAAAAACAAAAGAAATGGTGCGGACCGCACCACACAACCATGAAAATGCAATTTGTGAACATCACTTGTGGTCACGTTCCAAACCGTGCTAGCGGGTGGAGCTGCAACTCCGCAGGTTTGGCCTAGTTGTCAGTGCGTCAGACTCTAATACCCGAGATTGCGGCCTGGCTATGGCAGTGAAATCACGACAACGACAAAGACAGAAACAAGCTTTCTCCAAAATCGCTTACTGACACTTGTAAGCGTCATTAGCCTTCTAAAGGCTAGTCGCTAGCATGCCATGGCTAGCTACATTAGCTACTAATTTCACTAATTCAAAAATAAAATCAAATGATTATCTTGCATTCTGTTTTTTAGGGAAGTTCTTAGCAACTATTGCACAGTTCTGTTATTCAGTGGGTTTTATTTGTTCCTGCAATTCCTCCATGGTATATAAGAAAAATCAAAATGCCAACATCCTGTTAGCATTAGAAAGCTAATGGCTGATTATTGACCTCTCAGTTACCAGTGTCGGTGTATCATTGGCAATATCAGCCATGCCGTTGGCCATGATATAGCCTCCACCAACTTCTCAGCAGTCTTTACTCGCACAATAATAATTTTGCACAGATGTCAGTGATGTCGGGAGAATCTCAACACTAAGAAAACTTACCGTGTGCCATGTTGAAGTACACAGTTCTGGCATACTGAATAAAATAAAATAAGAAATTCAGAAATTTCCTCCGATTTTAACCGTTTTTTTAAAACAACGTCTCTACAAACTTGATGTTGCTTCGTATAACAGGCGCCTCTGTTATTGTGTCCACCCGATGTAGTTTTCAATCAAATACCAGAAGGAAGGGAAGAGTTGATGTGTGTATATATATGTATATATATAAATATACATATATATATATATTTTAAAAAATGAATTTATGATGCTGAAGTAGAGTAGTTGGTGCAGGGGAAGTGGACCTGTCACCATGTTGACATTCCTGCTATTAGAGGAAGTTTCTCAGGTGCGGTGGCTGGCAGTCTCCAGTGTTTACAGAGGAGCATCATTAGCCCGGCCTCTCACAGCCTTAAAATGTCATATATCCACAGTAATGAACTGTGTGAGCTATTCCCAAACTTCCCCACTGCAGCGCCCACATTAATCCAAATGTTCAAACTCTGCCACTCGAGTCCCTCCACTCATTAACAGTGGCAGATATCAAGATAGGAATAATGAGGGAGTGCCCGCAAGTCAGGACATATATTAAGGAAACCGAAAGAGTAGGAGAGAGAGGGAGAAAGAGAAGAGACGAGGAAGAGAGAAAATAAACCCTTTCATAAATGGGAAAAATACCCGCGAGGAATGGCCCGGGCTTGGATGACAAACAGCGTGCATTCATATTGTTTGGAGATGGTGACAGCCTCTTCTTCTTGTGCCAGAGAATAATCATAAGAAGGCACAGTGCATACAGTTGGAGCTTTTTATAAGTGTTTATAATGAATGTTCATAAGGCTCAGCTGTTAAGACACCGTGTACCAGTATAAACCTCCCCAAAAATGAAAGGGACAGAATCCGTAAAAGTCATATAACATTGCCCTAATGGGTTTTAACAAAGTGAAATGGAAAAATTAATCAGGCACATTACTAAAAGTGAAAAATGTATGTGCGGGGAATGGAGTAGTCCTTCGAAAGGATATTACCATTTGCCTTTCTTTAAAAACACCTGCACTATCCGAGCTGAAAGAGTTTGCTGAGGTACGGCATGTCCCTGCCAAGATGGTGACATCCAGTGGGAATGTCAACTGTGTCAAAATCACAGAAATGTGATGATTTCTGTTTAAAAAGGCGACACAGTCCTGCTCTTACAGAGCAGAGCCAGTGTAAAGAGCAGGTCTGCCTGCCGGACTGGGAACTGTACAATCACTGCGTGAACCCGCACAGAGGAAGTAGAGTAGGCCGAGATTATATTAAATCCTGCCTGTCTCCTTCGGACAGTAAAATATTAACGGATGTTTTAGCAGGACATCGACGAGGCCGGGCATCGCATGGGGTTTCCCATTGTCAGTCTTACTGTGACAGACATGGTCAATGGCCGGGGGACACGGATGGTGCAAAAGGCGGGACGCAGACAACACGAAACGGCATTCGCTTCACTTGCTCAAGTTAAAATATTAGAAATATTTGCTGGCGGTGATGTCGCGAAAGCCAACTAGCGTTGAGAACCTTCCGACGTCACTGACGCCGGCTTCCAATGGGCTCGAAAATCCCCGGGTTGGCAATTCACTGAGGGAGTGAGAAAACCGGGGCCAAAGAGCACTGCACACAGCTCTACAGTGAATCAACGGCACAAAACACTTTCAGTTTCAGATCTTTCATGTTGTGTAAAGCAAAATTGTGGTGGGACCAATCCGACTATGGTGGGCTGCCACAGCCTAGTCAAAGAGATATACTGCTGTGACTCAAAATATGATTGCAAATGATGTCTCCGGTGCAAGATGGCGGCACATCAGGCATATTTTTGACTTCAGGTTTGTATAAACGAGAGGGAGTGAAGACGCATCGTACAATTATTATATAAACATATCGCCCACAATGTAAACTTTGGGCATCAGGATTAACCGTCTGTTCCACTTCATCTTCTGCTCGTCTTGAGTATTGTTCCGTCTTCCTCGAGATAATCCCGTGACTGCTCAGATAATTCATCGAGATTTATGTTTTTCGAGTGTGCTTGAATCCTGATCAGACATTTATTTTCACTTAGATACCGTTTGCGTCTTTATGAGCATTCGAGTCAGACATAATGTACCTTAATAACATTCTTCACTCTGACAAATGTAATCGTTTGTCATCATGGATTTTCTCTTTCTGTGTGATGAATGGCGTTGCATCATACATTTTGCCACTGGATTTTTACAACACACGTATACAATGGGAAATTTAGGGGGAAGAAATAAGAGGTTGTTTCGTCAGAACTGCACAGCTTGCATTGCAATTTTTTCCATACATATTTCCTCACTGACTTTTAAATCTGCTTTATTAGAAAATCCCACATAATCACTTGACGGGCCAGTTCCACAGCATCTATACGAAAGCATTTAACTGCTTTACATCATGAATAATCAACTCAGAATTTTCTTGGCATAGTCAGCTGCACAGACCCAATTCTTATTACACATCCATCCATCAACAGATGAGATTATATCAATGTGAAATCTTGCCAAAGCATTACTGTGCATGTATTGACTGAATATTGTTTTCCATTTTGGAGCATCAAAGTATATTGCAACTCATTACACTTCTACACCACCGTCGCGATATTATGCCAAGCTGCTCCTCTTTTGATAAACCATGAAAGCCAAATGGGCCACGGTCCAATCTCGAAGGATTTGTCCCGAGTCGTCCTTGCGCAACAACAGATTGTCACCTTTACAAGGATTCTGAAACCCAAGATCAAGCATAATGTTTATTAATCAGAGATTGTGTATAAAGATTGGCGACACGCCTCCCCGCTGTGCAAAATTGCCAAAATATGTCCATCTATCAGATTTGATGACATTTGGAAGCAGAGTTTGTGCAGTAGTGTGATACAAGCACTCGACCAATCACGAGCCAGTCTCAGCTGTCAATCATCAATGTTCACCCCATTTTTATAGCATCAAATCACGAGTTAAAACTGAAATTACCGGAAAAATAAACACTTGAACATACATCAGTGTGATTATATTTACCTAAAAGGACATGAACCACTTCTACTAACATGGAGTTGGGCTGAGTTTATGACTTTCAACTGTGGCCAGCCACCAGGGGGCAATCCAGGTGATTTTGTCTTCACTTTTGGGGGAGCCGTCATGTCGTCACATCTTCCCACACAGTCTATGAAATGAACTCGGCAACAGTCTTATGTCAAATCTCCTGGCTAACAGGGGAAACCTGGCTGCTTTAGGCTTTTATATTTGAAAAATATGAAAATGTCCAGCCGACTCTGAAACCGGGACAGAAAAGCAGTTATCACATTGCATCATTTGCTCAAATCTTACCCCCAACCAATGACCGCAGCCCATTGCCTGCACAGACATTAGCTGTAAGCTAGCTAAAGCACACACGGGCTACATCTGCGTTAACCTCGTGCCCCTGACTGATCTCCTAACTCACCTTTGACCCCAGTTCTCTCTGTCTCTCTTTTATCCTCTTGACTTTCATGTTCATTGAGCAGATTCATAAATCCCTGGGATAAGTGCAGGGTTGTTGTTTTTTTTGCTCAAGCTGAAACATCTTCAACTCATGCAGACGTGCGTTTTGTGCAAATTCACACTGAGTGAATTCACTTCTTTTCATTCACTTCACGTCTCCGCTCCTCCACTAGAATACCTGTTTGCATAGTCAGAAATCCAGTTGTATTCTTGAATGAGCATATTCAGAAGTGACTTCCCCTACTCATGCCTGCACGATGTTGTATATTTCAGTCATTTGTGCTCTAAGACTTTTCCTGAATGATAAACCGCCACACGTTGTGTGTAGGTGTAGTAAAGTCGGATGACTCAGCAGGACCTCTGACAGATGAACGTGCCTCACTGAGATCTGTAATTCAGCGCATGAGTCGGCAGGAGAGTGCTGCACGAGAGAGAGAGAGAGAGAGAGCACTTTCCAGAAGTGATTTATTTGGGGATGATGTACATTTTTATAGTACTACTACATATACCTGAAAGCTACAGTAGATTATGCTCCATTAGTACTTTGGTTGGTTTTTAAATACAAAATAAGTATATTACCATAAAAGGACTTTTCAGTGGGCAACTAAAGGTAAAAAAACAAAACAAATAGAAAGAGAAAATGATAAGTGTGTGGACACACAAAGTGCGTTTGGGTTTTCTTATCATGCATTCAAGCTGATTGTGCGCGACGGAGCTTCTTATGCCGACCATTTTCACATCCAATCTAGACTCCAATCAGTTTATCTCCCAGCCGTTGCCCACACTGACAACTTGTTCCTCTTATCTCATCGACACTCAATCTCCCGTGTCTCGCGTGGCTGTGTGGAGACTAATTTACATCCAGGACAGCGCTCATCAGTTGGCTATGTTTTGATCACCGCGCTGGATTATTGTGAGGAAATACATCACAGGAAGAGTAGCTCCTTGTGAAAAGTGAAATGTAAAGCCGGCGGAATCAGTGGCTTCAGAGACATTTCGGATTTGCCGAAATAGACTAATATTTACAGAGGCCCTACTTTGTTGGCCTGACACTGTGTCGGAGGAGAGGAAGCTTTTTCAGTTTTTATGACATCATGTGGCCACACTGAATTATTGAACATAAATATCACATTCACCTCTCTAATGTAATGTCTTGTCTTTGGTGAGCCGTCTGATGTCAGACGGTAGTGATGGTGATGCTACAGGCAGCTGCTGGTTTTACAGGTTTGGGTCAGCGGAAATGAGTTTTGAACAGAACTGCTCACCGAAGTACGTTGTTCCCAAAAAGGGAGAAGCTTTGAGTTCAGTGTAGATCTACTCAGAATGGAAAAAATCTTCAGGTTACTGTATGTACAATTTTTAGGACTCGAGCACAGGGAGGTTTGTCACAGCCTTTTAGCTGATCAGTGTTTGTCAGCCCCATGATGTTGTGTTGGACGTTGTCAGGCACATCTGCTGGTTCCACAATAAAATTGTACACGGCAATAATGTTTAATTCCTTTTGTATGCCCAAAGGGACTTTTGCAAAACTCACCAGCATCTTCAGATGTCACAGCAGGTTCTTGTTCTTGAAGAGCAAAGACACCATACCCCTCCCTTGTATGAAAGAGTCGGCTGTAATCCCACGCACAGAAATGGCTAATCGGGCAAGTGTTTGTTATCTCTAAAGGTACGGGGGAAAAAAGAAAAGAAAAAAAACAGGAAATATCTTGCAGGGCTTGGTTTTGTTTTTCAAACTCTTTTGCCATATCGGTATTTCACTCTGCAATGGTCCAATAATACAAACTGTGGATACAAACTGTAGCAGCAGCAACGTAGCCTGGGACCCAATGAATTCTGGGAGCTCATTTAATTTTCTCAGCTGCTGCTCCAATCACAAACGATTATCTGATAAAAGGCGGGGTTTATCCCATGACGGGCAAACAACCAAAATGGCTGCCGCTGATGAACGAGCATTTTGACTTAAAGTACCTGATATTTGGTTGGTCACTGGATGTAGGTCTATACATTCGCGTCCAGAGGCATTTTGGTTTTGCGTCCGTTGGTTGTGAACCTCTTGGAAATCGGAAAATGAACGGAGAGGTCCCAGACTGATACGCATTTGAGCATTAGTCTGGCTAGGCTAGGCTAGCGGCTACAAGGCTCCTTCACAAATTCTCCTTCTGAATGAGACCTCATCCTCTCAGTTATTAATTCACTCACTACAAAAAAAATTAGAAATATTTTCTTTTTATTAACTGTCTTGAGGGAACAGAGGGGTTATGTGGTTGTATCTGGAGCATTGAGGAACTCTTTGGAAAGTGCACGTCTGTGCAGCATTCGCAATATCACTCGCTCCATTAGCTGCAGTTCGGCTCAAGGAAACATGGCACTTTACAAGTATTTTTCAACAAACACAAATATGAACAGTTAATGGCGGAGATGGCAACTAATAGAGAGTGAACGCAGAAAGGACAGGAAATAGAGTTTTGGGAGAAAGCTAATCACTGATTGGGTCTTAACTGAGAGTGTAAATTGCTTCTTCCATTTCCTCATGTTCTGGTTCGTGTGATAGAAAAAAAATCAGAAAACAGGGATTTTCACATTTTCATGTAATTTATATTAAATTTTGGATATCTAAACCTGATCCTCCATTGTCAGGGTAAAACGTGAGGCTGGTTCATTTCCCCATTCATGTAAAACAGGTTGTTAATGTTAATGAAAGTTGAATCCAGCTCCTCTCTTCTTTTGTATCTTCCATCCAAAGACATTAGATACATTCAAATCATTTTGATTTGAACATTTCCCGTGTACCTTACAGCCCTTAAACACTTGGACCTTTCTCATCATTCGCCACCGCAGCTCCAATACCTTCTGAAAGTCTGACCTGTGGCGAGGCATCGGCTCTGATTGCTCCACACACACGGGGCAGCAGCGGCGGGCAGGTGCAGGGAAAAATCCTCCGATTATTGGGATGGCGAGTGCGGCCGGGGCCTCTGGTGGTGCTGGACGACGACTCTGTGGAAGACGCTCAAAATGAGCAACTGCACGAGAAATTGAGGTTGGCAACCTCCGTGCACGTCTGGCCGATTTTTCAAATGAGCATTTCTCGGCCCCCAGAGGTAACCAAGGCGCTGCTGCTATCATAAGCAATTGGAAGTAGAAGTGGACACAAAATAGTTGTTTTTTTTACATTGCTGGCGTGCATAAGGAGGTTGCGGGCAAGAGGGCAAACGGTGATGTGCGGGAACAAAAAAAAGAGACACGTTTTATTTTCTAAAGAAATGGGGGTGAGCATATATTTGTTACTGGAGTCTCGTCTTCTAAGCCTCATATTTCCTTTGGGTGTTCTTTATAGAAAGAGATCAGACAGTCGAATAATAATACGAGTTGTTGGAGCGGCATCGTGTGTCCTGCCGCCGTTGACAGAGCTTCTGAAAGCCCATCGCAAGAAATAGCTCACATCAGAGGTTCTCTTTTAAAAAGTTTGCAAAATGTTATTTCACACAAGTGAGTTCTAATCTTTTTTTTTATTATTATCATAGCTATAGTAACACATGGGCCTACGTTGAGAGATAATTGACAGATATATCTTGTGTGTCCATCACATCCAGTACAGCTTTGAAGGCAACAGACAGGAACGCAGGGATGCTCGCTATAGGTATTTTCCAAAGCTGAGTCCAAAAGTTAGATTGAGGAGTTCTAATCTCTCTACTCCATTATCTCGAACATTTCATTCACTCCAGGCCTGTTCCTCGAATCTGATGATTTGGGGGTGGAAAAAAAGAGTGTCTCGCCTTGGAGGCAGTTTGTACGTCACGCCCGAGCGGAACTTGGCAGAGTTGATTGAGGGACGCATTTGCATTTGGCCGACCAAATCACAATTTTTATAGACCCCCCTTTTGCAATTACATATTCTCTGTGCTAATGTTACTTTCAGATGGAATTAGCTCTTTATGTGCTCCGATGCTTGTAGTCCATTAATTTAGTTTTATTGCCGCTAAATTAGATTCACTTACCCCCTCTGGCAAGGAAGCATAATGTGCATAAAAATAACTTATACCCCTAAACATTTGCTCGGAAAAATATTCCGCTCAAGTGCACTGTAAGGTAGGCCGCATGAATGTCAATGACCTTCAGAGCTCCTTCGTGTTTTCCGACATTTATTTGGACTGAATTACTCATCTATTCTGTTCAGTTCTTCTGAAAGTCATGGGCTGCCTCCGCACCGGGTCCGTCAGCCTAGTTTCTGAGGGAATGCTTTCTCTGCGGATCTGGCATTGAGCTGATGATGATGATGATGGTGATGATGATAATATGGTCACCTTCACCCGCCACATTCTTTGCAGACGGTGCTCTTTCACTCTCCTCCTTTTAACATTATGTTTTAGTGCCACTATTACGGCATTATGAGTTTGCACGGGAGAGTTTTTTTTTCTCCCGCTGCCGGAGAACGGGCTGCGACTCTCGGGGGTCACTTTGGGAATTGTGTCTGATCGCAGCTTGTGTGGCGAACTATGAAGTGCGTTATCAAGGAACCGTGCAGGCGGCCCCGTCGGGGACCGGAGCCAGGACCGGAGCCGCGGAGAAAACAACACAACGCTGAACAACAAAAGCAAAGCGGCAACACGCTGATAGCGGAAATAGTTTGACTACCAAATCGCAGAATGTCCGTCTCTCGAGGAGGGAAAACCGCTGCTATACTTGAGAGTTGAAACCCAATCTTGTGCACTGCTCAAATTGAACCTCTTTGAGTCGTAATAAGATAAAGACACAAACATTTTTCTAACGTTAGATGAATTCCTAGCATTTTTAAAAAAGAACAAAGGATGTTGAGTTCCCCTATAATTGCTGCGGCAGCAAACAACTAATCATTTCAGTTAATTATTTGGTTTAATTACATGGATATCACACTTTTGGAAATACTTTTTTTATTGTGTTTTCAAAACAGTTGTTTTTCTGTACTGTACACACTTATTCAACTTTTGGCTCGGCGTAACGTGCTACAGTTGCACTGTATGTACCCGATTAGAGTGTGAAACTTCAGAAATCGTTTGGCTCAGTAGTTGTAGGAACTGCAGAAAAACCCATATATGAAAATTACGTACATATTTTATCATGACAATATGGGATTTTATATAACCGCAAAATTATATAAAGCGCTTTTCTATTATTTTCCAATAAGTCCTCTAACCACACAGGTTGTAATATGCTGATTTTAAAACTACTTGTTTAACTAACATTTAAACTATTGAATAAACAAAAACAACTTAATAAATTACATTGCTGATAATATTGTCACCTTCACCCACCACATCATTATAATCACTATCGTTATGTTGCCAAACTTAATGATATTGAATGTAATGATAAACATCATCAGCTTGGCAACACGTTGGTGTAGTGGGTTTTTTCTTTGTGTGGGAGTTTAATTTGTTGACCCCAAAAAACAGATTAATGAAGGATACTTAATTGTAAGTATATGAGAGGTTCCCATTTTTGGTTGTATCTTTGTATCTAAAAAACACATACAATATTTATACAGTAACAAATCCTGTAACACAGTTTAGTCACGAGTCGTGTCTTTTATCTCCCGTTGTTCACGTTATGGAGGCAGCAACCATCTGAGAGCTGACTTTTTTCCCCCTTATTGGTTAATAACATACATGACATACATTCGATTTACTAATTTACAATGTCCAATATAAATAAAACACTCAATAATCATGTGCAATAGTGTTTGATGTTTTTTGCATGAATGTTTGCCAAACATAATATAAAATAATGGCATTCTTGAATGTATAAGGTTTAGTGTAATTAGATTGAATAATTTAGTTGATGTATTCGGGCGCGCGTGTATTAATCTCAGGTCAAAACATGGGTGAAGTTGGCTGAAGTGTAAAGAGCCTGAAGTGGCTCTAAAATGAAGAGCCATTTGGGAGCCGACAGCAGAGCAAGCTGGTTCTGCTGCGCCGTGCCAAAATGATCTGGCTCGCAGAAAAGAAATAGCAAGAATTAGGGTTAACCCAATCACCGCAGGATTTAAAATATTTAAAAAATATATATACTCTGCAAATGTTTTATGTGGACTGACACACATTCAGCACGTTAGTTAGTCCTCCACGATACGCTCGATGAGTTTTTTTTGTTGCAAACGTTGAATGCAAACATCCAAGGCAAAAAATAATCCACAGGGCACTAGAAAAAATCCACATGATTATTAATTTAAAAAATAAGTGTTTTTTTGTTCATGTAAAAACTGACAAAAATTCACATATTGCACACATGGAAAATGTGGTATAACTTCAAAATATAATCCTGCATTAAACACATAATCTGTGGATAAACTGAAATTATTTTTCTTTGACCATTGTCTTTAAATTGGTGAGTTGACTGATACGGACAAGTTCCTCGCAAATCTTGGAGCACGATGGCACCACAGATCCCTTTGGCCTCGAGCTCTAGAGGGCATTTGTGAGAATTCCGAGTGGGATCTTGGGATCAGTTTTACTGTAAGGTTAATTTTGAAATGGCACCATTTTTCGTCACTTTTTGTGATTGCTGGAATTATGTTTTCACCCCTGTCTGTTTGTCGGTCGGTTGGTTGGTTGGTTGGTTTGTTTGTCGGCTGGATTTCTCAAAAACTACAGAACAGATTTCCACAAAACTTGATGGAAGGATGGAACATGGGCCAAGAAAGAATTTGGTACAGATCCAAATATCCAAGTGGATCTCGTCTAGTGGAATTATACATGAATCCATAAGGGGACTGTTGAGTTTTTGTAAGTAGTTTGGACTTGTGTATGTGCTGTAATAATTTTGTCAATATTCCGGTATTTTTTATGTTCAGGCCTTGAGTGTGGCATTGTGATTTCTTTTAAGGACTTAAATTACAAACATAAAAGTTCATTTTACCTTGCACCCTTTGTTATCAAGCCTCCATTATCTATTTATGAAAACATGCATGCACATAATTGAAGTTCCCTTCATCAGTTTTTGCTCTGAATTAATTTTCTGTTGATTTGAATGGTAAGATGTCTGGCCTGGTCTTTTTTCGTTCATGGCCAAAGTACGACTCTCCTCGGCACAGACGGAACAAAACAAAACCATTCACAGTTATCACAGGGCCGCCATCAATAAGCACCTGTCTGAATATCTGATGGGAGGTCGCCGACGGTCTTTATCACCAAAGAAGCAGAGTGTCAAAAATAATCTGATCTTTGACAGAGTCTTTGCGGCACAAAACATATTGACCTATTGAACAGGACTATGGTAGACGCCTACAGCTGGAGCTTTAGGCTCCCATGCACCCTTGCAGTAAATACCTACAGTCACATTTTTAATTCTGCAATGTACACCTCGTCTGTGACCATTTTATTTATTGCCTTTGTTTTGATGGATGGGTTATGAAAGCCGCCTGAGCATGAAGAAATTCAATTCGTGACTAGCTCCCCGTCCCACCGCCGACATTTAATGAAAATATCCCCACATTTGGTGGGAATCCAAACAAAAGCCTTGGCTCGCTCCGACTTAGAGCGAGTCACGGAGTAGAAACATTCCACGCAGATGCTACTCTTGATTGTTGTGATGCATGGATAATTTTCCGACCAAATCACTATGCAGAAAAATAATGACAAAGGCAGAGCACCAGGCACTTGCGGTGCATGGCGGGGCTTACGCTCAGTTCCATTAAATGCTGGAAGGGGCAAACTCCCTGCTGGTAGGGTGTAATTACAGTATTAGTATGATACAGAGATTCAGCTCGGATATGAGAAAAGAATCTGGTGAGACGTTGAGGTGTGTCAGATTCGATTTCAACCACAAAAACAGAAACAGGCAGAGTGTAATAACACAGCGGGGTTATCTTGTATGAATGCGACTGCGGCTCTTGTTCACAATCATAAGCTAATAAATGTTCAGTTTATACTCCAAAAATATGTGTTGCTTTGTTTGACTTGTACAGGAAATACAAAAGCCAGAGTAAAATTTTAAGATTGAACACATTGCATCTTTCCTCTCTCCTCTTTTTAAAAAAATTCATCTTACGCGTACGCAACGTCAGTCACCGGAGTCTTGCAAACCAGTTGAGAGAATCTTTGAAATCCGACTTGTAATTTCAACTCGCTCTGCCCCCTTTTATTCCTACTTTCCACTGGGAAGGGAGCGATATGCCCATTTTTCTTTTCCTGACGTCCCTGGCAGATAACCATCATCGCCGTCAGATTATGTGATGCGGAATACTCGGGGGCGATTGCCAGTCCCCGAGTATTCCTCATTTCCACACGGCCTGCTTTCATCATGCACAACGGTTAAGAACATCAGAGAGGGAGTGAGAGAATGGCTGTGCGCGCGGTGCAGGGCCGCATGCTGCGCGTATAGCGGAAATCAGTTGGGGGGCGAGGGGGGGACTGGAACTGGTGTTGCTTTTATTTCACGGCGTGGAGTAAGACATAAACCCCCGCAAAATTGCAACAGTGGGAGCAGCACCTGAGATAAGAGGCTTTGATGCCGCGTCTTCTGCCCACATCTTCGGCACAACCAATCCGTCAGCGCGAATCCAGAAAAACAGAGATTCAAAGGCCAGAATATCGTCTTCCTGTTGCCACGGAGCGACACATGTACGGCTGCACATCTTGAAGATCAGTCAAACCTGACTCCGGTCACATCAGAGACACACAGGATAATGCTGCACATGTAAAGTGTCTGTGCTCATTAAAATTGCTATAACATCACAAAAAATATTTGTCATATAAAGGTTTTGGGTTTTTTTTAATACTGGATTGATGTCCAGAAGAATACATGAGAGTTTCATGACCCGGATCAAGCTGATATTACATGTAAAGTACCAGCTGCTGTTTTTTTGTCTGCAAAAACCTTGTTATTATTTTTCTCAGCTCTCAGCAAGCGATCAAAGAAAATCACCGCAAAGTTTCTCTCCAAAAAAGTAATTTTCTTTTCTGCGTAATGCGTCTTTCAGAGATGTAATTTTTTCGCAGATGAGTGGAAGAGCTCCCGATGATATATTCTTTCCCCCGACAACAACCGGGGGCTGTGATGCGGCTGTCGGAATTGTTGCATTCCCGCTTAATCTCTCTGATTTCTGCACTTTTCTTTCTGCTTTCAACAAGTTGTCTTTAAAATTGTCTTACTTGATTATAATATTCAAAACCACTAAATATAAATAATACAACAGGTCTTGTGTAGACAGAGAAACTTGCATTGCCTTGATTTGTTAAACAGACGTCCGGGGCGTCGTCTTCGGCAACCCTGTCTCCTAGAAATGATGTTCATATACCGCTGTTCATGGTTATAGTGCTGCCAAGATGTCAAATTGTGTTTATTTGCACAAAAATAGGAATGAGGAGGTTGTTGTGGACGACGGGCAAGATTTCAACTTCATCCAGAGTCAAGGTAATAAAAAGTGCTGTGTAGTTATTATTATTATTCCTCACATCAGATCTGCATATGGTGAATTTTTTTTCCGAAATCTCTTACTCAATGATATTTAAACAGTTAAAGTTACATCATTTTGTTCCCACAGTAGAGTTTGGCGATATGTTGCATGTATAGTTATCATGAATATAGGCTCTCTTTTTTTATTTCACAGCAGATATTATTACTCGTCATAGTACAAGTTATAGCGCTTATAGCACTATAGCCATGACAAATATTACTTGTCATAGCTCAGGTGATACTGACTACATTTATCCCACGAAGGTAACATCCACACACACCAATACATTTTCAAGTTAAATCATGCCTTGCTATGTTAACGGCTAGAGCCTTGGAGCCACTAAAGCCTGGTTTTATACTTCTACGTATAGAGATTTACTCACTGCGCCGTTGCGAGCTTTACTTGTTTACACCACTCACTAGCATCCGTGTGTATCTTAAACAATGGGCGCTAAAATGTCAGTGGATCATGAATGTTTGACGGTTATTTTGGCTTTAACGTCACAGGACATGGCGTGTATGACCCTTGGAGTGATTGAGGCAGAGGGGAGGTTGAGTTTCGTGGGCTTTCCCAGCCACACGGAAGAGATCTGCTGCCAAGGGAATCGTCGGAGTTGTAGGGGTCTGCGTCAACGTAATGTGTAGTGAGATTTCCAGCGAGGCGCATAGGGCGTGGGCTTTGGCGTAGGTCACGCAGGTAAGCCCAACCCCAAGGTAAGCCCAACCCCAAGGTAAGCCCAACCCCATGGCGTACAAATGGTGTTGACTCAAAGAAGAAGTATGAAACGGCCTAGAAACGATGACTTTTTCGAAATAAAACAAACCCCGCTGGCCCAGTTTTACTGGTGGCGGTTGTGTTTTAGTCTGGACGAGACTCTGTCGAATGTTGCACGCGCCCACGATCGCCATGATTTTGTTGGACTCGTGAAAGTGTTTTCTGGCGCATTACTATGAGATAGTGTGGACGTAGCCAAAGCCATGTCAGTGTGACAGTGAGTCAGCACCAACGGGATCAGGACACTGAAACTTGAGGCAGCGAAATGGAATTCAGTCAACATTACTTTAATCATTTTCACCTGCACTGTACTGTGACCTGTCAATATGGTTCTGTTGATTTAACAAAACACAGAAATTTGTATTTGTGTTTCAATTCACAGAAAGCAACTCAATTTGGATTGGTTGTTTCTATCTCATCTATTTCATTTTCTTTATATTCTATTTTATGCATGTGTTTAATTCACACTGGTATCAACAATTACACACTACAGTAGAAGAACAAAAATAGTCATTTCTATCTGAAAGTTTTGCAGGTTGCTGCGGTGACTGGTTTAAACGTTTTGACTGATATGATGAACAAAAACAGGAAATCATCACATTTGACGAGGTGAAAGAGAAGATGTGACATTTTTGCTTAAAAACGATCAATTAGCAAAATAGTTGCTGATTTAATTTTCTGTCCATAAACCAATTGATTCATTGAAGATTCAATCCAGCTCTAGTTACGCCTGTGCTTTACCAACAATGTCTAAAAAGAAAAGGTAAAAACGCATATGTTTAATATCACATACATGAAACGTACACTATCTATAGACCACACATAAAAATGTATTTTATTTAGTGTATTAACAAACTGTATTATACATTTTATAGACAGTGTTTTTATAACCTTTGTTTCACAAACAACAGCATTATAAAAATAAAAGCACAGGTAACAGATATTGTTATGATAACGGTGTAGTGTTGTGTTTTCTCGGCAAATCTGCTATAATACAGCATCTATTCATTCACTTTGTTTATCGCATTTATTTCTTACAAAATTGTTCACTAGAGGTTAAAAAAAGGAGTGAGTTTGTTGTTGTATGGAAAGAGCTCAAAAACAATGGAGGTGCCCATCATGTCAACGTTTAAAGGTGAGGTCCATGATATTAAAACAAGTTATTTTTGCACCCGGGAGACAAATGTGACCAAAGAAATTTCAAATACAACAAAAACAACAAAAACAACAAAAAAAACATCCCGGTGTTGAAATGTCTATGATTACATTGCTTGGGGAATACGTCATCAATCGGCGAAAGCTTTTGTGTGCGTATGTGAGTGATTCAGATTTGTGCAATATACAAACGTCAGCACATTTGGCAACATATCAGTGATGGCAGAGCTTTAATTTTATATCGTCATTATTTTCATCAAGAGAGAGAGAGAGAGAGAGAAAAAAAAGAAACTACGAGGCAGGTTTGGTGAAATCCTCCTTCATTCTACTATGTTGTACAAATTCATACGAAAAAGCTGACATGAGAATCCCAAATGCACGTTTGAGATTCATGACAACGACAAAAATGTCACCCAGAGGTCCCTTCGCGCGGCTCCGGAACTGCTCTTAGCCATCGTGACAACCGCTCCGCCATCTGTGCACCTGGCCCACTGACTACTTATTAGCTACATAATTTGGTTGTTTCGTATTCCATCGAGTTGGGCTGCTTGGCAGTGAACGTCTGCAGTGCCGCCTGGATCCTGGCAACGTCCGTGGTGGACAGTTTGAGCCGGTGCCGTAGCAGACAGGAGAAGAGGTCCAGCGGCTGAGCGCCGGGCGGGGAGAGCCGGTTGACCCGATCCCGGATCTCCAACAGCTGCAGCAGGGCCGAGTCCTGCGATCCCTGAGTATACGGGTAGTCCAGCTGTAAAATCAAGTCCTGGATCGCGTCCGGGTCAAAGTGCATACTATAGCCATACACCTGGATGCTGTTGATTTTCATGTAGCCCAGATTCCGCCCTGGTTCCAGGTACTCCAAAGGTTCATAATATACAGTTCCGTTTCCGTTAGCCGCGGGCCCCCTGATCCGGCTCCGTAGGTAAAAGTGGACCGTCTCAAAAAATGTTTTCCACTTGTTGCCCAAAGTCAAAGTCCAATTGTAACAGTCATAGGGAATGTCTAATTTAGTCCTCTCCCAGTCTGGGTAGTTGTTCTGGTCAATGGGCATGATCCAACTCTCCGAGTGGCTTCCCCCAAACGGATTGATGTAGACGGACAGCATGGGGTCCAGAGTGCTGTTCTTGGTAAGGCAGATCTGTAGCGACATCCCCAGGAGCATGTGGACATGGTTTGACTTGTACTTGTTACTTTTCAGCGTCAGCAGCATCCTCTTCCTCCACGACGGGTCGAACCAGTTATTCAGCCTGACGTCGTTGCTGACAAAGATCCCGTGGATGCTGATGCGGCTGTCGCGCTTCTGCAGAAGGTAGCGCAGCTCCAGGTCCTGCAGGTCAGTCTCGAAGCCGATGTAGTGGTCGGTGGAGTCGGGCACCTCGTTGCGGCACACTCCCTGGCTCAGCATGTAGCCCTGGTTGCAGGTGGCGCAGCGGGAGCGGTTCTCGTAGGAGCAGGACGCACAGGAGGTGCCCTCGCTCACCGTGCAGGGGATCACACCCTGGCAGGGCGGGTGCTCGTAGGGGCAGGAGCAGCTGCGGGTCTCCTCCTGGTACGAGCCGATGTGGTTGTTCTCGCTGCAGTACATGATGGAGAGGATGTAGTTCAGCCAGTAGCTGAAGGGCCTGCAACAGAGACAACGCAGGATGAGAACTTCATTGCAATTTATAAACACGTTTATAAAATGAAATTGCATAATTTTACCCAGATACATAAATGTGGATACCAATAAGAACGTTTTAAGGTAGTTGACAAATCAAGAGACATAGTTTGGAGACTCAAAGAGCTAAAACCAAGTGTTTCAGACGGAGGCTGTTAAAGAGGAGCTGCAGGAATTGACAGTCTGAGGAAACTAATGTGTTTACTGAACATTAGAGTGTGTAAACCTTTTCAAGTAATAACCCAAATTAAAATTATGAACCTGAATATGAGCATAATATGTCACCTTTAATTAATCCTTTCATATCCCTGAACATTTTGTTCAAATCCTTGATATTTAAAATGCATTCCGTGTTCACATGTTTGGTTTCAGTCTGAAAGATGTCACTTAAAGGTAATTTGCTCGGCAGTATCTCTCGTGACAACATGACAGCAAAAACAATTTCAATCACATTCTGATTCTCATGCTAAACTTTGATCGTTGCCGGAAGATCCCAATGTCCTCTTCCCCCCCCCAAAAAACTGTCTTGTCCACTTTAAACCACGAGCACAAACAAAAACACAAATCTAAAAATCATCATGTATCAAAACCATCATTTAAAAACACTGTTTAGCATAAATATAACCACATCTGATTTGTAAAACATTAAAATCTGTGTTTCCGATACACGATTCAATCTCTGGAGTCAGTGACTAGGACTCTACAAGTAGCAATTGCAGAATGTTTTATTTATTCTGCGGCACAAACTAATGGTAAATCAAAATTCCTGTTTCTGAAGAACGGAGCAGATGGACTGGATGACAAGAATATAATGTCATAAATCAGCCTTTCGCCTTCTTTGTTTCACATCTGTCACATCACTGAATCCATTTTTCGTTCCTCTGGCAGCGTTAGCGGTGTTGTTACTGTGGCCGTGTGCAACTGCTAAATTAATTTAGCTGGGGAACAATGGTGCATGTGTAAGTAATTTACATTTACAAAACACATTTCTGAAGGAAAAAAAAATTAAACATTTGTCCAAACCGTTGTTTGACTAAATAAACGCTGGGCTGCATAATGTTTGCAGCCTTGGGAATTTCAACTTCACCGATGAATATTAGATCAGCGTCATTTTAAAAGGTTTCTTTCCACGACTTCAAAAACCAGGTTAAGGGCAAAATCTGTGAGGCATAATTCAGTGCATCCCCTCGGGGGCCATATCCCATTTCTACGAGGGGACACACGCAACAGTTTTGGCAATGTTTGTTGCCGACTCCCCGTCGATGACAAACGTTGAATGCAGTTTTTGTACTCCGCTTTTGTGAAGCAGAATAGATTGAATCATGAAGCCAATGTGGAAGTGCCTGAAGCTTGTGTTCTCTGGAATCACCAGCAGGGGGCGACTCCACTGGTTGCAAAAATAAGGCTGTTTCTATAAAAGTCGATGAGAAAATGACCCTTGATTTATAACATTCATAAAAGGAGATTATGGTTCAATCTTTAGTTTAAAGTCTTCAATACAACATAATGTTCATTTCGTAAATTTTGGTCCATTTTGAGTAAAATAGACACTAAAGTAGCGAATACATTGGAGCATGGATACAGTGTGATTGACAGCTGGTACGGTCCAATTGGTGCATGGTGCTTTTCAGTCAGACCACACCCCCAATTTTACGTCCAGTTACCAAAAAAAACCCGCAGATGGCGCTGGTATAAAAATGATAAACACAAGGCTTTAAAATTGGAAATTAGATTTTTTAATTGACTCTAATTTTGATTCAGAATCGTAACAAGGCTCTGAAATGGGCTCTGAAATAGCAACGCTATGCTATGAAGAGGATAATGGTAAAATGATATACCTTCTTTACAAGAAAGACACCTGCACATAGATACTTTTTCAAGGCGGCAGCACGTTGCACATTTTAACACCTTCATGTCGTCCCACATCATATATAATTGTTTATTTCCTCTGCCTTTGTTATGTGAAAACAGGAGAAAATTGCAGGAATACATTTAATTCCACCTGAAATTGAGCACACAAAGAAAAAGAAAGCACAAGGTCTCGGCTAATTACACCTTTTAATGTCGATAAAAACAGACCCGCGAATCTAAAATTGCAGGTGTTTTGTTTCCCACTCACATTATGTTTTGTCCCCTGCAGTCTATCACTCACTAAAACACACACACACACACACATCTGAAAGCGTGAGAAAGCCAGAGTCTATCGGAAAAACTTCTCAGTTTATCAATTTCAAATGTCAGTTGTTCCAACTAGCAATTCTACCAACATCCCAGAGAGATTATCGTGAGGCAGATTGACATGTGGAGGAAAGAAAGGGGAAAGTTTCCCAAATCCGGCGACAATTTGTCAAATCGCAGCTGATGTATTGTGCTAACTGTTGACTCGGGGAAAGTCATCAGTTATAGTCAGTTGTGCATAACTCATCTCCAGAGCGGCGGCGGCTGTGCACAGCGAGAGCGCGGGGAAGCGTCGCCGGCGTCGTCGCCATCGAAGTGCGTTGTGTCAGCAGGACGCGTAAACTGTCACGGAAACGCAGTGGGAGGTCCGGGCCAGAAGAGAAGCTGCGTGTTCCCTCTGCAATCTGTTCGCTGTCTGTCAGCTCATTTCACACAGATCGATGCCACACGCCAACTTTCAATTTTCACTCATGAGCAAAACTTTTTCTCTTTTTTTCCCCGTAGAAAATGCACTTTACTTTTTGTTTTAATCTCCATTAAAAGTTTTTTTTTTTTTTTTTTTATTTATTTGATGAACAAAAGGAAAACAGCACATCTCCATCGCTGTTATTCTGACAACTCATGTAATCTCTGAAAACCTGATTTAAAAAGAGGAAAAACTTAATGTCCTGAACTAGAAAGTTACAAAAGAAACTCCGAAATGGATTTGAAGTGTCGAGCTACAAAGTATGTGACATATATAGTTTTCTCTGTTTGCCTGTTCTTCATCTGACAAAGACCATGATGCCTCGGTAAAAATGCATAATGGATTGCAAAGATCCATGCAGATCAATTTATTCTTTTATGAAAAGGGAAAGGGAAAAAAAAACAACAACTAGGTCATTACGCACATGGCAGTATCCGGAAACATGTTGTGGAGTAGAGAATCTCATTCTTTTTTAGTGTAGAACAAGACAAACTGTGCATTTAAAAACAATTATATCCTGTGATGAAATTTTGATGGAGGAAAAATGCATTATTATTTCAGAGATGCGTGGGACTGTGCCCTTTACCCTAAATGCTTTGCTTTGAACCCCTCACACTCTCCCTCAGATCTTTAGAGAGCGCGAGTTTATATCACAGCAGGATCCAAAACCATCCGGTTTAAGTATTTACTTTCATCACTCGTACGATATCTTATCACTGTGTTTACTACTCTTCACGAAATCCCGCCCCAGATTCTGGTCGGTTGAAGTGCTGAGAACTAATAAATATTACATTGCGCGTTCGTGTGTGTGTGTGTGTGTGTGTGTGTGTGTGTGTGTGTGAGAGTGGATCTGCCTTGTTTAACACTGAAATACATTTGTTGTAGTTCCTCGGCATGTAACATGTAATCTAATTTCCTTTTTTCTATGGATTTTTAATTTGCATATCTTCTGAGAGAAATACGGCGAAAGGTTAGCGTGTGTGATTCTGCAGACCCGCTGCAGGGCATTGGAGACTTCACATTCAGTAATTAGTCTAATCGTCAAGATCATCGTTTTCGCTTCATGAAAAATTAATTAAATGTCACCAGGAGTCACATTTTCGAAGTTTTAAAAAAAAATCTAGTACTATTCTTGTTTTCACTGAGAAATTGTTCCATTTATCCATTGTCGCTTTTCCCAATCGTGCTGTTAGGATCAGTTTGGCACGACAGCAGGGCCATTTATTGAGCCGGTTCCGTCAGCGGGCAACTTTTTGTGCCATTAGGATTTCTTCTATTTAGGTGAGTGTTTACTAAAAGTACAGTTCACAGGAGTTTTGACGAAGCTGCTGCTGAACTTGGGCAAAAGTTGAAGAGACACCTTTGAACTGTAAATGTGTATTTCACGAGAAGAAGGCAGATATTGGTAGTCAAACAGTCATGGTGTCGTGGCTACAAACAGACCACGAGCTCAGAGTTGGAGATATGGAAAGTTAATACGGGAGATTTTGGTACAAAATTATTAAATCTCCTTTGATCAGATCATTTCTGTAAACAGATCGTATCGGCCCCCACGGCGTTGACCATGACTTTCACCTTCAAGCACCCCCTTTTTTTAGACAAAAATAACGAGTTGGAGCTTCGTCGACCTCCAGCGTGATCGGACCCGATCAAAAATCAAGTCAGTGACTCGGCCTACAGGGCGACTTCTGGGTCACTTCTTCTTGGATTGTATCATTTTTGCTTGGCCTCAGTGGTTCCTCCAAGGAACGTTTGGCGTTCATTGCCATCCCTGGACACGTGGCAATCAGAGCAGATGATCTCTATCGTCGATAACCTCAGGAAGACCTGTTCCTAAGATTCTACTTTGACTTTGTATTACATGATCCCAGTTTGGGCGTGTTGAGATTCACATAGGTCACTGATGACCTGCCCTTGCTTTCAAGCAAGAAGACGTCAAGGTCACCGGACACACAGAGCAATGCTATAGGAGGACATAATGTCTCCTTGGTGCTGGTCCCTCTTATTAGATGTCACGGTCTAAAGTAAGATGAGCCCATGGTGCGACACTTAAACTCCTGTGTCGCCCTGTTCACGTTCGACCGTGCTCGCAGCCGAGACGGCCTCGATCCAGCGCCGTCATAAACAGTGTTCGAACTGCGATTCGCCTGTTTCACGTGTGTGAATTCAATCCTCCCCTCGAGAATGAACTCTGACCATCACACACACACAACTCCTCTCTCAACCCTCAGCCGAACACGCCCAACGTGCACTTCTTTTCCCTGATCCTCCTTCACTCTCTCTCTCATCGAACAGACGTAGTCGGTCGTACTAACTTTCTTCAAGGTCTCCGACGCCTTGGGGTTTGTTGTCCTTCGGTTGAAAGTCGCTTTTGGATAAAAAGCATCTGCCAAATGGGTAAATGTAAATTTCAATGTAGCTCGGCTAAATTAACTTCGTAATGAGTCTTTTAATTTGCATTTCCTCCCCCCCCCCCCCCCCCCCCCCCGACTCACTCACTGTGTCTCGCAATAGTGTCTCTCTCCCGCTGAGTGAAACATCGCTTTTCCCCCCCGAGACATCACATTTATGTTTCCGCTTTCGCAGTGGTCAGTTTGCTATGAAACATATGGCCCCAGGGCCATTTGTATTTCCATTTCCCCCCCTTAAAAATACAGATTGCATGACACCAAACACCCAAAAACGAACGTATGCACCATTGAAACGCTTTGGAAATCGTCCAGAAAATCGCGGTGGCTCTGAGGTTAACAATACATTTTCCACGGCCTAATAAGATTTTGCGGCCGACTTGATGAAAGGCCGGTATGAAGAATGGTATGCGTTTTTTGAAAAGACCGCCGATGACGTTCCCTCATTTAATTAACAGGAAGTGAGGGAGGGGAGGGGGGGCGGCAGGATAGATGAGCATTTCTCACCTGAAATAGCTCCTAAAAATGAAACCTGGCCGCATCAGCTGTACGGGACATAATCACATTTCTTTTTCATAAGCTCGCGCGTCTAAAAAAAAACCGTACGACTGACTTTTAGTGAGAGAAAGTCCAAAAATAGACGTCGAATGTGCTGCTGAGAAGGGGACGGGGGGGGAATCTTCTTTCTCCTTTTCGCCGGGCTCGTTAAACGACGTTCCGAACTTAGCATATTCCTTTGAAACACTGCAAACTTTAATTTCACAGGCGGATAGCTTTGATTCCCTGGACGTAAAGGGAGACTCGGGGCTGGGAGCGCCGCCAAGTCGCCAGGTGTGACACTGAAGCTCGCTCCAGTCGGACCTCGGTTGAATATCAGAAGCGGTGATAAATTGCGCGTGTTATTAGCTCAATGCCTCGTTCAGGAGACAACCGAAGCACTGCACGCAGTGTGAGTCCACGTACACACACACACACACACACACACACTTCCACGTCCGTGGCGACGGAGAGGTCAGCGGGAAGGCTCCTCGGCCTCTCACCTCTCCCGCAGCATGGCGATCTTGGGCTGCGTCCGACACCGCTTGCTGAGGCCGAAGAGCTTGTTGACGATGCGCCGCGCTTTGCCCAGCAGCTGCCGGCTGTGGAGCTCCAGCTGCCGGTAGCGCTGGTGGACGGCCGGCTCGTTCGTCCAGAAGTACTGGATGGCGGACGCGTTCAGGGCGTAGAACGTGGGGAGCTTCCGGACAAAGCTCTGGAACTCGTCTGGGAGGAAAGGAAGGCAGAGATGGGAGAGAGATTACCAACAGTAAGATTTGGGTCCTGTGTGTAGCCACTATACCATTTTATATGATGTGTGTAGAAGCCGTACAACCGGGCTTAATATGGTTGATGTGTTGGCACGTTAATGAAAAGACGACCATTGCGGAACCCCAGCTATTCGCTGGTCTCAAGAGCTCCTCTAATCCTGAAACACGGACCCGACCCGTTACAAAACTCTGGAAAAACGTCTGCAAAATTGCACGTCTACAGTCATCGACCCGTCCACTCGCTCGCTGTGAATGTGTCCAGAGCAACATTTGAGGACATTTGCAATTCCACACGCAGCTCGTCCGGAAATGTTCCACGAAAATAATCCGGAAAATTTCAGTGCACGGTCTGAACGCATGCTTCACTCTCTCAATTCCTTATAAGATACATCCGGCAACAGGGAAAAAGAGCGGGAAGTGGTAATAAATGTCTTATTGCACATGCTAATGGAGGAAAGGGGGCGGGGCTGAATACGAGGTCGGTGTAAGATCATTCTTTCCTTCAGTAACAGCTTTGCCTGCAGAGCTGTGTGTGAGAAACGGGACGGACACGGAAAACAGAGGATAATGCTGCACACACAATGCCCCGTAAACAGATTACATTTTCAAGGCATTCAATAACGATGCCATCATCACCATCACCACCATCATCACCGTCGTAGTAATCGTCGTCATCGTGATTGGTTGAATGGCAAATCGGTGCGAGAAAGCGGCCGCGCGACGGTTTGTAATTAGTTGAGATGTTGTGATGACACAGCGTCTGATTAGAAAACCAATTAGGTGTCAATGGCTTCCCCGGCGATTATGCAAGGGGGCTGACGGGTTCCTGTGAAATGAATAAGTTGATTAAACAGCTTGTAATAAAAATATATGAAAGCGTATTCGAGGGGTTCTGTCCGTGACCTACATGCACAAATGAGAGATGGATCTCCTGAGGAGACACGGTTCGGCTTCCTTGTTCATCCATGAAATTCCAAGTTAAATGAAAATATTTTTCAATATAATATTAGGTCTCTTGTTATTCTATATTCATGCACTTGGCAGCAGATTTCAAAAGTAAAAACCTGATGTAAATATTTCAGAAACAGAGTCAAATATGAGCTTCCTTTTGGTCCGGCGGATGTAACCGAAACCGACGCAAACGTAAATTCAATATTTTTTAGTTGTGAGACCTGTCGGCTCCCAACAGGACCCCCCCTCAGGCTCAGGACGGGTCTCCCCCTTCTAATCACATTTACTGTATCTTTGTTTGCACATTTCGATCATCAAGCTAAAAAGACTTTGCAGCAGTGAAGCTCAACAGACGTGTGCAGGAAAACGAGGAAGACAAAAGGCTCCATCTCTATAGACTTCATGGTTAAGTTGAGGCTAAATAAATTTAAATAACAGTAGGCGTAAGAGTAACTCCTCCCGGGGAAGTTGCCAACTGCAAGTTGCCGCACCACTAGACCATTATTTTATCGCCAGCGCGGCGATACACCTCATCCCTGGACTCCCACGCCACCCGGCATTATGATCTCGTCAGCCACTGAACCCAGGAAGGCAACGGCGCTTCCCCCCTTTCGTATGATTTAATAATTTTTTTTAATGGAAGGGGGCGTCGGACAGATTCGGAGGAGCGCGCGCGTACAGGCACCATGTGGGCATTGTTAAAAATAACAAGATTGGGGTTGGAGGGTAATAGTGTGGCACCTAGAATTGCTAAAAGGATGGAGGCTGTGACTAATAAATGCTGGGTCTCAGGAGCTGGGCTAATTTAAATTTTTCAATTAAACGCGCAAGACGGAAATACATTCCGAGCAAGACGTGTTGGCTCATCACACCTATGACGCCCCGACCGGAATTTGATCTGTTAAACTAATACTGTGAAGAAGCAGTGGATACACATCTCCTCCTTTCTGTACAATCGAGACACTGATCCAGCAATGGAATCTATGTTTTTCCTCATGGACGCATATAATCCCACTGGCGGTGGCGAAAGTCCAAAGCGGATCGCGTCCGCCGTCAGCGGGACTGTGGGAAAACCCTCGTTTCTACAATCAGAGTCATGATTATTAATCTCTGTGCTCCCGGAGTGAGGTGTTCTCTTGCTCAAATCAAATGCACAAGTGGACCCCGCAGGGATTTTTATTCTTTTTTTCCAAAGACGGAAGCTCACTTATTTAATACAACGCCGCGGCTGCCGTTTCTCGCAGGGGGCACCTTGCTGCGTAAGTTATGGCCAGCTGCGTGTGCGCTAATCAAGTTGCCCTTAGCACAGGAGCATGTGGCCAGTAACACCCGGTCTCAAGACCGGCGAGGTTGCACGGAGAGCCGCTCGAGGGCCAGGCGGGGGCCGGATGAGAGCGGAGAAAAACAGCCCTGGATGCCCCTCGGAGCCGCGCGGATGCAGCCCGCAGCTCCGGTAATGACGGGGATGCGGGGACGCGGTGAACACAGCGGCGAGGACATAACTGAAAATACGATACACGTGCTAATGGTCGGCATGTGTGCACCGGCAGTTAATGAAAGACCCCCGCCAGGAAAGGCTTGTGTGAAAGCTGAGGTTGTGTCGTAGCCTTTTCCCGCCACGTTGGCGCGGCCGACATTAAGTTAGGTCAGCTTATGAAAAAATAATGAAAAACCAGCGGACAACAACCGGAGATGTAGGAGTAAATTACAGGTTACGCCACAGGCTGCTAACAGACTGCTACAGCCACTGCATCTTGTTTTCTCCTCACGCGCAAGTGACAAACCTTCATCTGATTGAATCCCCCGTTGACCCGGTGACATTAGAGTTAATACCGGCCTTTCATTTTTTTCATGGAACCGCCGAGATATGCACCGTGCAATTTCTCTTTATAGAAACGGCGAAGCGTCGGCGTCTGTGTGACGGAGAAGAGGGCTCGCTTTCGTTCTGACAACGCAGGACTGCGACGATGACAGATGCTAAAGAGATTTCACCCGGCGGGTTACTCGACAGAGTCAGCTTCTGCCTTTTACTGTCCATGGCTGCTTTCAGGCCGCCGAGGAGGGGAAAAAGAAAAATGGTGTTGCCAATCAATAAGCGGCCTCTGCTTTGTGGCGGTATATTGGAGTTTTACAGGAGTAAATCAATGCCACGAGTATTTAAGTTCTGTAATTTGTCAAACGTTCTCATTTAGCAAATTGTCCATGAAACTTTTTTATGTCTTTTTTTTTTTTTTTTTTTTTTACAATATCTCAAAATAATACCGATACTGTAAAACGGTACAATGGATTTATTTGTATCCACTTTACTGACACGTGGATTTGAGTTGTGATGGTGCACGTGAGCTTTAGGTTCAGGAGATGGATTTGTTTTATTCTCTTACGTCGGAATTTATATTATAACCACAACTAATGCTGCGGTCACACCGGACGCGACGCAATTTTTCTGCAGGACGACAAGATCGCACACAAAGTCAATGCAAAGACGCGAACGGCGCGAGCGGTGCGAGCGGTGCCACGCGTAACGCGCCAACTCGCTCCAGTCGCTCGAGATGAAATATTTGAAAGCATGCGACACATTTTCACGTTGGTGCGATAGCCAATGAGCGTTGAGATCCTCCCTCCGTCGCTGTGCGCAGCGCGACCGGCTGAGGAAGGAGCGGGCTCGGCAGGAAGTGGTCCAGGAAGTTTGCGTAGTTTTGTCATCGACAATTTCCTGTCTGTCTTTTTTTCATTCAACGGTTCATGTTTACATGCCCCGTGTGTGTGTGTGTGTGTGTGTGTGTGTGTGTGTGTGTGTGTGTGTGTGTGTGTGTGTGTGTGTGTGTGTGTGTGTGTGTGTGTGTGTGTGTGTGTGTGTGTGTGTGTGTGTGTGTGTGTGTGTGTGTGTGTGTGTGTGTGTGTGTGTGTGTGTGTTTGTTCCGATGAGGTTTGTCGGAGGAAGTGGAAGGAAGAACGGGGCAATTATTCACGTGAACGACCAAATGTTTACTTGCGACCGAATTCGCGAAAGCAAGGCGACGCGAAATATTTGTTTCGGCCGTGAACGCACCGTCGAAGTGCCTTACAGTAGGTTTGGTAGATGGCGTCATGTTTTGTTTCATGAGCACACCTCACACTGGGGCTTTTGGGAGGGAAAAAACTAAACGATTAAAATTCCAAGTAATTTCCGTTAAGAGGGATGAGATGCCTCTTCTCCGTTGGTGTTTTTTTTTGGTATAATTTAGCAAGAGGCGGCTGTAAGAGTCGCTCCTCTGTGTCCTGACGAATTCCCATTACACGCACTGGATGAAATTGCCGCCTTTGTCTTCGCGGCCTCCGTCTTTGCCTTTTCCCTGCCCGTGGGCTCCTCTAACAATGGGGTGTAATTTGCCGTCAAGTGGCACGTTCGCCGTCAAGTGAATGAGCGCAAAGAGAGAGAGAGAGAGAGAGAGAGAAAACACAAAAACACCGACCTGACTCCTCAAAGTCTTGGTTGGCCATCTTCCAGGAATCTCGGATTTGCAGTAAACTGGTCTCCATGGCCCTCAGGTCCACCTCGGGGCAATTACACTGCGGGTACTCGGCGGCGCACTGGCACCAGCAGTCGCTGTCGCGGCACACGAACTGGCCCTCCTCATTACAGCCGACGTAGCTGAGCGCCGCCTGCACGAACCTGGCCCGCAGATACTCGGGCAGCACGGCCTGCAGGCCTGCGGCACGGAACGGGAAAGAGACATGGGGGAAATGCCACATGGTTGAGCGAAGAGGGAGCTGTAAGTACTTTAGGTTTGGGTAGAAAGTGTGTTCAGATGTGCCGTTGTACGCCACATCTGTGAATCACTGAGGGCCGACACTCATTTTCCCTGGTTCCCTGCCACGCTTGACATATGCTGGGCGTCACATGCAATATGCTGGGATTCACTTAAAGTTTTTTTCTTCACTTTTTTATTTCTATTCTACAGCACAGCTCTGCTGCTTTTGCTCAGAATCATTTCTATCCGGGATTCGCGACTCCGCAAGCATGCAAGACAAAAAAAAAAGCAGAAAGGGGGGGAAGGAAGCGGAAGAGTGATTGAAGCTAAATTCATTCTGACACTCTTGTGCTGCAGTTATAAGCTTGCCAGAGAACAGACACTGTGACAATTCCATCAGAAATTGGCGGAGTTCAATTATGGATGGCCAACCTTGCAAATGAATCTTGTTTTCAGGGCTCTGAACCAAAACGGAGCTGACAGAGTCGAGGTTGTCATAGTTACTGCATCCGAGAGGCCCCGTCCTTGTTTCGGTCACCTTAAGGGAGAGAAGAAACAAAAACAGGAGCACACAACAATAATCCATACTGAGAAAGGAATGCCGCTAATGTCATTAAATAAATATGCAGAGATAAAAGGGAAAATAGAGTGAGAGAGAGAGAGAGAGAGAGAGGGGAGAGAGAGCACGTGGCTGGATGTCATGCAGAATAAGATTAACAACACGCTTTCCCGATGTGCTCTCCGGAGAAACAAAAGTATATCACGCATTATTTAGACTTCTCTGTTGTGCAAATCATATTTAAGATAATGATGCCGTGAGCGAGTGGGCTGGAAATTGAGTTGCGATAAGGATCCCTGGGGGAGAGGCGTAATGAGAAAAGTTGCGGTGTCGTCTGTCAAATCCACCGTCCGCCTCGCGTTTACCCGTCGCAACGCCAACCGACACGCATAACATGCCAAAGAAAACACAACTAAAATTCAATTACAGACGCACCTGAGGATTCCTAATTGTTCCGATGCAAACTTTGACACGAGGCGCGGAATATTACAAACAGGAAAACATAAAGTCGGGAATGTGATTAGGGAGTTTGCAACAACGCTGGTCGGACCCACACTGCATCACAAGTCTTGTGAGTCTTTTCTTTTATCGCCCTCGTCAAAACCTTGGCCTTCGTTACCCACAATGCAACAGCCTGGTCCGAAAAGGAGCGGCTACGTCAGACGTCAGAGATGAGGCGAGCAGGCCACACGGGTGTGGTGAGCTCCCTCCTTTCTGACTCCATATAAACCAAAAGTCTGTGAGGCAAAAGCCTGTGAGGCAACGCTTGAGGCAACTTCAGATTTTGCACAGGTCTCCCCGGAGCCAAAGCTGTCAATCAAAAAATGATCTCAGAGAGGCAGGAATACAAGTAAAGTGGAGTTTCCTTTCGCTAATCCAGACTAACATGCAGATAGCTAGATGAACAATCCTTGTTAATTCTCATCCGGCGTTCAGGGGTCTTTGAATTTAACGTCTTATTGCCATGTTAAAAAAAAAAAGGGGACTTGAACTGCATTTTTATCGATGGTGTTGTACCACTAACGCGTTAACTCCAAAGCAGTTAGAGGATTGAGTTTTTTTTCTTGTAATCCAGGAAAAAGTTACCTTCAATAAAAGCGCTCCCCTCGTTTCAACGAGACGAATGTTGTGACTGCGACCAAGCTGGGGGCTCCTGCGCTCCGCTACGGCTCGGATAAATTCATTGTGACGTCGCCACCTCTTTGCGCAGCCCCGTGCGGGTGCACACCACTGACCCAAATCAGCCACACTTTCAAAAAAACACCCGAATCCATGGGACTTATTAACATGAAGGCTAAAAGCCCGAACACAAAGGCAGGCACAGAAAATAAAAAGTCCCAGGCTGAGAGGCAGCGGGACCAGCGGTCTCCATGCTGCGTCTCAGCGCTTCACTCCCAGGACGGGTGCCCCTCACCTGGGTGGATCTCCCCAGGAGACAGGAGAGGACACAAAACATAATGGATATACATATATATATATATATATATATATATATATATATATATATATATATATATATATATATATCGTTTATAATCGGTGTTGCTCAACAAAATGCGTGTGAATTTAGACGTTTTTTTCTTTCTTTTTGCAATTGTGGTGCACCTGTGGCGAAGTAAAAAAAAAAAACTAAAAACAGAATCACAATGGGATCATAATGTGTGATTTCTGTGATTTCTTCAATCATGGCCAATCAAGCCACCCGCCTTCCGTGCTCTCCTGCTGTTTTCAAAATCGCTCTCTGACAATTTGGCGACGAGAGCGAGAGAGGAAAACAAAAAAAAAACTAAACTAAAAACCCACCCCCCCAGGGGAGACGGATGTGTCTGTGTCGGAGCGGTAAAGTCTCCACCTGAGAATAATTGACACTCCCGAGTCCGTGACTGAGGGCTGGAGCACTGCAGCTCGAGGAGAGGGAGAGGGAACACATTTGGTTAGCGCGAGTTTCCTCGCGTCCCGGGAGAACTCTTGAACAAATCTAGGAAAATGGTTCACCGACACAAATTGGAGGCGCCAAACAAATTGGCAGAAGTTTGTTGGTTTTAGCTCGGAGGGCGGGTCACCGAGCAGTCCAGGCTCCAGAGGATGTGTTCTTTTTCATCCGCAACCGTGTGATCGCTGTGCCACATATCTGACCTGCTGTCACAGAACCACTCTGTGTTCAGACTTAACAAGGACAAGTGACTGGTTTAAGCCCAAAAAAAGAACGAGCCATGATCCGCAAAACGTACCGGCAAAAAAAAGAATCTACTCATGAATGGAGAAGGCACATGGTTCAGCACACACACACACACACATTCAAATTCAGCCTATATAGACTCAAAATAGCTTCAACCATGTGGAGGTAGCAGAAGAAAAATCACATCATTTGACACCGTAGACTGTATATAAAATGGACGTGGTAATCGGGTCTTGATATATAATGTCAGTAAACATTCTCCTGAGGAGTTTATTGTCTTCATCTCTAGTTTCAAGTCTTCTTCAAGTCAGCACGATGTTCATTTAGTAACCTTTCTTCCCGTGTATAGTAGACTATGCATTGGGGCGTGGACACAGCGTGATTGACAGCTGGTACTGTCCAATGGGTGCAGGTCGCAGGCGGAGGGTCGGACGTGCAAATACGGTGTCTTCTAGTTTCAAAAAAACCCCAAGATGGCTCCGGCCAAAATGCTAAACTTTGACGCTTCGAAACAGCAGGTCACGAACCAAAGGTTGACGTCACGACGGGCCGCCACTTGCCAAAGAGGTAGTTTTTCAAGATGGACGACATGGCCGCTCCCCAAAAGGGAAGCCCAGACTTCGAGATCGCCCCCTGGTGGCTGGCAGCCGTATAGGTAATACGCCTCCCCGCCTCCTTTATGTTAGCAGATGGGACATGGACCATCCAGACCACGATAACTGACGTCACCAGGCCAAGATGGCAGCCTTCACATCTTGGATACCGATTTTTGTACAGTGAGAGGAAGTGGAGATGCATCTCCCATATTTGTTTATGTTTTTACAAACATGGTGACGACATAAACATTTGGGAATATTTAAAGAAATGTGTACATATGAAGAAGCCTGGCGGAGCCTTGTGCGTTGAGATCTGTTTTGAAGCAGACTGTTCGCGTGTCCTTTTGTCTGAGCTGTGTGTGAAATAACTGCAGGTGTCTTGTTAAAATAATATGGCAAAATTATTGGGGAAAACATTTTGTCAAAAATGTTTTTTGAAAAACAACGTAATCGCAGCAAACCTAACATACTGCAGAAGGCGAGATCATATTTCTTGTGCGGCATCTGTTGCTTGACTGGATTAATTTATTTATGTAAAAAAAAAAATTAAAATAGTTTTTAATCAAAACTCCTCCAGTGTGCCAGGAGGACATGCTCTTTGGAGCCGTTCAGGCAGAAGATCCAAACAGCTCCGCTCGAGTCAAATGTTGCTCTTCTGTTATCGGCTGGGCGATCTATTAAAAGTCACGGCTTCTTGTCCGCTGGCTTAGCTCCAAAATACATTTCTTGATATTTACATCTATTTTAAATAAGGGGGGGGGCTGTTTTTCAATATGTGGGTCGCCTGAATGTAATAACACAAAGTAAGCAACACAAAAATCGCAGCTATTTCTAACGGCTCCATTTTCTGGATGCATTAAGATACACTGCAGGCAAAGGGCTTCCAACACATATGCCCTGAATGCACCGTAAAGAGACTGGTTGTACTGATAGCGGTGGAATAAAGTGGCATTCTGGCCTGCGTAGTTTTTTAAAAACAGCCACTACTCTGGATAAACATGCAGAATATTTTCAACCGTCTATTCAAAAGGACGTGGAACTGTGTTGCGGTAGTTGTAGGTGTGGCTGTTAACAGTCGGTGTTAACGGGTGCTAGCAACCCTTTGCAGGGCGAGACCCAGGAAGTGCATGAAGGTGTCTGCGTCGCAGTTCCCAAGTCTCAGGCTACATCCACACTGCTGCGTTTGCGTTTTAAAACTAAAAAGTATATCACGAACATCATAGATAGACGCCCTTAAGACGCATTTCATGCGACCATTAACGTACACTGGGAATGTGCGTGATCGTGTAAACAGGAAGCAGATTCTGCAGTCAGTCGATTGGTTACAGAAAATCCTCATAATGTTGAAAAAGTAAGGTGAGAGATTTCTTTTGTGTTTCATGCTGTTTTGCCTTCACCGCTGGCAGTCGAGTCGTGACTGCTAAGAACCAATCAGGAAGCGAAGGCGAGGGACCTCACCACCGATTCCAAACATCTCAGTTTTTGCCCGTCCACACGACAACGCAGCCCCGCCGTTTTCAAACTGAAACCGGGGGTAAGCTGCGTTTTTTCTGGACGTCTCAGTTTTCGGGCGCTTCAAAACTTCGGACAGTGTGGACGGCAGGCGTGGCTGCATGGCAGCAGCGATGCGTTTAAGAAGTTGAACGAAGTCATGTGGATGCTTCAGTTTCTCCAGAGTAGTGTGAGCATCGGGCGTAGATGTAACAACCAGAAATGAGTGGATGTTGCCATTGACCAACATGCACACAGGCAAAACTTTCAACAGTGGGACCCCCCGCCCCCCCCCGCCCCTCGGACAGTTGCCTCAGAGTGTAAAGTCTGCTGAATGAAGCAGAAAACAGAAACTAAAGTCGTAAAGTGGTGACGTGGCTCCAGATTTGTGCTGGCAAACCACCAAAGACACCGAAAGAACAACAAGCAACTTTTCTCTCCTTTTTAGCTCATGTTAGATTGTTCAGTCTCAGCTCAGTCATCTTTGACAAAAGCCTGATTAACACACACACACACACACACACACACACACACACACACGCGCAAAGACAAACTGCCAACCTGAAAGGGAGCATCCATCTCCTCCATCTCCTCCTCCTCCCCCCGCGTTTGGCCAATCATTGGGCAAACGCCACGGCGGCGTCTCCTTTTAATATTTTCCCAAAGGTTCAATAAAAAGTAACCACATCGAGTTGCCGGATTAATGACGGCCAGGAGAGGAAAAGGAGTAATTCACTGTTGCCATTCAAAAAAACTTCTTCTTTCTTTTGACACCCACTTTTGACAACTCCAAGGTCAGAGAGGGAACTGGAGCGCAGAAGGAGAGAAAAAGACGGGAGCTCTGTTATTGCACTGTAAACACCCAGTGTCTTTTTCGGTCTCCTATTAATAATAATTCATAAGTCAATCTTATGAATACAAAGACATCATTCTGGGCAGGCGGACAGAGCAAAGGAAGCATGTGGGAGAGAGAGAGAGAGAGAGAGAGAGTTCCGTTTTTCTTTTTTAATATTGATGCGTTAACACAATTAATTAAAATCCGAGAAGCCTCCGCAGGGAGCCGCCGGATTAATCCCTAACACAGACAGATGTCTAACTTAAAGGGGGGAGCGAGAGAAAAAAAAGAAAATTTGACCGAATGCAAATCTAAAGATGTCTTTTCTATGCATAGCAATGAGACCATCTGCAGAAAAGAAGCCCAGTGGAGCAGAGCATGTGTGCTCAGTCAGCCCCTCTCTATTAGAAATCGACCCTAAAAAGAAAAACACATCCCTTTTTTTCTTTTTGATTTCTCTACTTTCAAGACCTCACGGGGGCAAGGCTTTTCTCTCCGTCTTCCTAAAAGCGGAAAAAAACAAACCATACAAGTTGTTCTAAGAGAGAAGAGTGATACAGTATGTAAATGACAGGGCGGTCGGTGTGGGAATTATTAATGTGCCATAATTGAGTACAAGATAACTGTGCTGACTGTGTTGGAATAGCTAACAGCTGCATTTAATGGAACATTTAATTGCACTTAAAGGCTTTTTCCTGGAATAAGCAGTTTTTTCGGTGCTTACGCATACACGCCGCGGATGAGACTTGTTTATCTTAACGTTATGAATTTCACCCTGCCCTCCGGGCGTTTCCCCTTTTGATAGCTTCTTATACTGTCTTAACCGCTCCTGCAGAATTATTATTATTAGTCCCGAAACTAAACTTCTACAGTTACTTTTTTTTTATGTCTTTACGGCCGACTGATATGGCGTAAAGATATACTGTCAACGATAAGTTGAAAATGGAATTATCAAATGGCCTATAATATAGGCCGATATGAGCCTTTCATGGACATATCGGTATGAGCGCTTATGTTCACTGACATGAAATGTTTTATTGTACAGAATAACCAATGCAGAAAAAAAATTCAAGTTCTATATATTATTCGGTTGTATTTGTGTTGTCTTTTCATTTATTTCTGATTAAGTGTGTGGCTCAACTAAAACATCAAGCCTCAATTACATTTCTTTTGTCATAAAGATTTGTTAACGACAACTTCGGAGTCATTGACAGATTTCAAATAGTATATATATATATATATATTTATATATACGGCCAATGTATTGGTATCGGAAATCTTGTACTCCCTAATATAGATATCGGCATCAGGCCCCAAAAATCCATATTGTTTGGGCACTAATATATTTATTCAAACTTGTAGAATCTATGAAATGTAGCACTTGTGTAACTACAAACTCAGAATCAAAAAATAGTATTCTATAGTATTATAGTAGTATAAGTATTCTATTAATTTTTTTGATGATGCTGGTGGAGATGATGAACCCTGTTCAACTGGATTAAAAAACAACCCATCTGTTACGCCTCGCCACGTCGTATATGATTCACATAATCAATCATCATTCATTGATCTCTCCTTCCCCATGTGGAAGCATCTGCAGTCATTCGCTTGCTGCATTTATTTCACTTCCTTGTCTTTTTTGCTTTGCGCCACCAGTCTTTGTGTACTCAAGCGGCAGGCAAATATTTTCCCGAGCGAGGCCCCGCAGGCTTCCCTTCCAGCCACATCTGACACTCTGTCCGTGAAAATGCACCTCCTGCCTGCTGCTGCTGCCATGTTGTCGAGGGAAAACACGGCTGCTTGGAGGAGTTCCACACTCACAACACAACACAACACAACACAACACAACACAACACAACACGGCAGCCCGGCAGCCCGGCCGCGCATTCATGGCGGCTCAGGACGCCGTGCTGCTTCGACGTCTGGAGCAGGCGAGAGCCAGAGCCGGTGTCTGGCACCACAACCGGAGAGAGCGCTGCACAGCTGCTGGTTGTACTTGTTGTCGGGTCCCCACTGGAGACGTTACGAGCACACACACACACACACACACACACCTGAAATATTTGATAAAAGAATGGGAAATAAATGTGTTGTGCCACACCAAAGAAAGACAGCAGAACGACGACAAACGAGAAGTCGCATGAAAGTACGGCTGCAAGTAACGATTATTTTCATATTTCCATATATTTTTTCTCAATTAATCGATTAGTTGTTTGAAAAATGTCGATCGTGTTTCCCCAAACCCCCAAGATGACGTTTTGTTTCGTCCACACACCAAAGATATTCAGTTCACTGTCACAGAGGAGCAAAGAAACCAGAACATATTCACATTTAAGAAGCTGTAATCAGATCTTTTTGACTTCTTTTTCATAAAAAAACGATTAATCCATTATGAAAATAGTAGGCGGTACTTATCGAGTAATCGATTAGCCGCTGCAGCTCTACATGGAAGAGGAAATGTTGACTAAACAACAGTAAAAAGTCAAATATATCAGAATAACAATAATCATTATTTCCCCAGAACTTGACTGTGCAGGGATTCACGTGTGTGTTGATTCCTTCTGAACCCGGAACTAAAACATTTCGCGGCGGCTCATAAATTGAATAAGAAAATGACCCGTGATAAAAGGAAAGTACGGGCTGTGAAAAGCGCCCGCGCTATCTACATCAGATTACGGCTCGCGCGGCGCGTCGATAGACGATGGCCTCTGTGTTATTGGTGTGGGGCCTCAGCGGGGGCAGCGCAGGGTTTAGCCCGTTACCGCGCTCCTACCGGCGCCGGTGGCTCCTGAGGCCCCTGAGGCTACATCCATTATTTACAAATGTACGCCTTCGACGGCATAATAAGACCGGTTAGACGGGAGCGTTCTCACTGATGAAGATTCATCACAGCCGCGGCGGATCGCTCGAATGAATAATTCCCCACACACACACACACACACACACACACACACAGACACACACACACAGACACACAACGGCATAAAATGTCACTTAGCGACCTGTTGTCACATATTTGAGCAACTATGGACTTTAAATGCACGAGATAGCATTAACGCTCCAAGAAAATCGTCGCTCATTTAAAAATAAAAATAAATAATTACCCCTTATTTGCCGCGCCTTCAAGAATAGTCGTCGGCCTTAATCGCCGCTGCGCGGCACACATACGCGGAAATCCACATTTGCATCGGAGATGCGCCTTTTTCCGCCTGTTTACTCGGTCTTTGAGGATTCCAATGCATGTTTTAAGACCACTTTGTTGCACCGGCTTATCGGCGCTAATGTCAAACCTGGCGAGGGATAAGCTTATAAACTATGAGCAAGGAGAAGAAGAAGAAGAAAAAAAAAAAAGAAGGCGGGGAAGAGGGAGAAAAATAGCATCGGAATGAGATTATTGTGTGCCCTCAAAGAAGGAGAAAATAAAACGCCACTCACTCGAAGCCACGGGGGGAACCGAGCGGGAACCTTCGGTGAGGAAGAAAGTCGAATTTAATACTGTACGTCGTGTTATATCCGCCGACTTTCTTTGAGGGAAACTATAAGCTTTCTTTAAGCTACTTCACAAGAAGTACCAGTGACTTAAAAAAAGGAGGCCAGAAGAGAAACTTTGATCCTGTGTATTTATTTCTTTTGCACTCGGGGCTTCGCTTCTTCTAAGCCGGGAAAAGTGGAATTCTTAAAAAAAATCTCAACATCGACAAGTCGGATACATATCAGGCCGACGCCAGAGACTGTCCTCAATCTACTCTGTGTGTGTGTGTGTGTGTGTGTGTGTGTGTGTGTGTGTGACTACCTGAGGCCTCTTCGCGTAACGTATCAAGCGAGGAAACCCTGTAGAGTCGTGTTCAAAAGGTCAAAGAAGTGGAACTTGGTAAAAGAAAAGGAAGAACTATCTATCTTCCTGTCGGAGTAATGAAGATTCGTGCCGTGCTCGCTGCAGCTGCTCCTCAGCAGCACATTATCTGATTTCTGAAGCTGGAGTGTTACTCTTTCTCCTCCCGACAGATGAAGCGGGACGCTGCGAGACCGGCTGAACACTCACAGCAGAAATGGGTCAAACGTTCCTCATCGCCTCTCCTCCCCATCAATGATATTCTCCTCCCAACTTTAGTTGAATAAATCTTCGTGATGGGCGGAAGTCTGGGCCGCCGCAAACCCAGAGCTACGAGGTACGCAGATTGATGCGGGGTTTCGTGCGTGTACCTGCTGTGCCTCGATCCTTCGCTAATCAAGACCTGTCTGCCTGCGTCCCATCGCTCCTGCTCCGTCGCACGACGCCTAGACTCACAAACCATTTTTGAAAAATGACGGAGGCTCTCAAAGCAAATTACTGAAATGAAAGCGCTGATTCATCACACTGTGTAACATCAGAGCCCCCCCACACACACACACACACTCCTATCTCATTTTCCCCGTCTTTGATTATTTTCCAGTGCTAACGTGCTCAGTCCTGCAGGTTCTCCGGGGCCAGACACTTCTACCGTTTCAAATGTGTTATCTCTTAAAACCAGGGGACCAGTCTTAAAGGCAGCTTTGTTTTTGGCATTCGTCTTCATCGGGGGTGTGAGGTAACAAACCCCGTGTTTCCGAGTTAAAGGCTGCTGACGCTTGTGAATATTTCACATCAGTCAACCTGAAAATGCCTTTACAAAACATACGTTCCCCCAGAGGGCTTTTTCTCTATTCATCTCAATCACGGGGGTTTTTAGCAGGACCGCGGCTCAGTGGCGGCTGCCAAATCAGCGCAACGTCCCCTCTTGCCAATTCACTTTGGAGAATGTACAGTTTTATCTCTGAGGGACTGTATAGTGAGGCATCAATAAGCACAACTCTGTGAGAAATGGGCTGCGGCTCAGGAAAAGGCAAGCAATTTAGTTTTGGTTTTTTTTTGTTGCTGCAGCTACGCTGTCTGAATGAAGGAAATAAGACACTGATGGGTTTTTTTTTTCTTTTTCAGAGGAGTTCTGTAATACAAGCTCATATTGGCTCCATTTTCACTCACTGACAACTGCTGTGTGTTGATTTTCTATGGGATACAAAGTGACAACAAACACATCCATCCATCCATCCATTAGCTGCACCGCTTTGTCCTTGTACCCACAGGAGTTATACCTTCAGTAGTAATACCCTCACTAGGTATACCTTCAGTAGGTATACCCTCAGTAAGTATACCTTCAGTAGGTATACCCTCAGTAAGTATACCTTCAGTAGGTATACCCTCAGTAAGTATACCTTCAGTAGGTATACCCTCAGTAGGTATACCTTCAGTAGGTATACCCTCAGTAAGTATACCTTCAGTAGGTATACCCTCAGTAGGTATACCTTCAGTAGGTTTACCAAAGAATATTATAGTGCCAGATCATTAAGTCTACTAATTGATTAGTCTTTTCACAGAGTAACTAAATAAACAACCAAGATATGTTAATATGACATTTTTTGCCATTTTAAAAACGTGTTTTTAGTTCTGTGATAAACAGGGTTGTGCTTCCAACTAGAGCCCGACCGATATATCGGTTGGCCAATAATATTGGCCGATATTTTCCAATTCAAATCAAGTCTGAACCTAAAACTAGAAAATGTGACTATTTCTTTAGCCAAATAAAAGATTCAAAAACCAATTCCATAATTATGCCACTAAATAGATCTTTGAAATTTAGATTTTTTTATTTCTTTCTTTCCTTCAAATCCTTCCTCATTTTGTTGCAACTATTCTACTCTCAACTAATCTCAGGTCTTTTCAGATATCCCCTCCAAATTTACCAAATGTGAACTGCAGGTACCAAGGCAGGTCCCATCGCAGAACTGACCAATAAACGTGGATCTGAGTCAGATCAGAGACGTTTGGTTGTAAGCATGAATCATACAATTAAGAAAAATGTCTCAGGTGGGTGTTCTTGATTACCTTAGTCTGTTGTTCACCATAAGCAAATATAAACACGGCAAAAGCCACGTGAGGAAAAAACGATTCTTCAGAAAGCAGTGAATTAAATATGTGGCACGAAGGGCAAACTCGGTAGATCCAATCCATTCCGCTTGATAACTACTGACAGAGTGATGAATGAACACACCCCGGAGGTATTACGCTGTGAAAAGATGCAGGGTGATATTTACATCATATGCATATTTTGATATGCATACTACGCCGCTCCATGTACACGCCTGTGGAATACCTACATGAAAGCAAAGGGGAGGGATGTAAACAAACGTGCTCGCTTCATCTCTTTCTCGCGGTCGACCCCCCTCTCGCTCATTGAGCATGTTTCCTCCAGTGTCGCATCAAAGCGCCGTAAAGTGAAGACAATGGGAGGCCAGGAAGTGGGAAAATTTATATTTTTAATCAACCAGCTAAATAAAGACAAGACGATGAAACTTCAATCCCGCTTTAATCAACTCGGCTAACGTCTGTGGCTCATAGACAGAGCAGCCGGTGAAGGCGTTAACTTCATCCATCGTTTTCCTACTCGAACCTGTTCTTTCACAAAGGTGGAAAAACTGGTAAAGGGGGGATTGGGATTGTCCTTCCTATTGTCTTTCCCTATCTACTATTCCTTGACCTCAGTGGAAAACGTCACGAGGTCAAGGAAAGGTGTAAAGGAGGATTCATAGGACTGAGTGTAACGGGGGGGAATTGAACCCAAGAGCAGTACACCACAGGGAGAGTTGGCAATGTGTTTTATTGCAGCACACCAGCAGGTTGGCAGAGAAAACAGTCTAACTGCAGCTTGTAGCGTATACCAGGCGGAAGAGCAGGTACCCGGGAGCAGTCCAGACGGCCGGGGTGTAACACAGCTTAGAGTCTGTAAGTTGAGGCAACCCACAACATTGATGGCTGGAAACTACCTACGAAGAGCAGGTACGGGGAGAAGCCAGACCGCCGAGGACACAGGCAGACAGTGCTCCAGAAACACATTGACAAAGCTCGTAGTCGGGGGGCAGAAGGCAGAGATGGAGGTGAGCAGAGTGTGACACTGAGGAAAAGGACGACAGCGCTGCTCAGAGAATCCAACTCCATTTACACTAAACTACGCCATTATGCGGCGGCGGATGTTATTGACGTGACAGACTTAATCATCTACGTCACGTTAAATATTGTAACAATTCGACCGTACTCAAAGAGCGCCGAGAGACCCCTCGCAGTGCAGTGAGGATATTTGGCGAATGACGCTGCAAGATTAAAGCCCATTTTTTCCCCCCAACAGTTTATGTTAAATAATGCTCAGCCATCATAGAAATAGGCAAATATAAAAACATGCTCTCCGGTATGCAGGTTTTTTTTCCAGGCGTACAGCATTCAGTAAAAAAGCAACATCAAAGGATGCTGTCATTTAAAAAGATTTTTTTTTAAAACCGAACCACCGCTGTGCGACACATTTCACCTGGAAGTTCTTCGGTTTAATGTGGAGCGAGAGTAATGATTTATATTAGGTTTCCACCACAGGTGTTCTCTCCAAATAACTTTGCCGTAAAGCACAGAACTCCTGTGCAAATAAATATTTCCTGTTCTGCTCCTCGAGTAACCATTGGTAACCCATGAAAAGGCTGCCACTGTGTTTTTGGCAAGAACATTATGTGAGGTCTGAAAATCCATTCACTGTGGAGGGGTTCTTTCATTAATTAGAGCGGCCCTCAGCCGAGCGCCTACCTCCGCCAAGTCCCCTTGAATTTAGTAAAGCCGCACCAAATTGCACACACTCATAGATATCAGGCCATATTTTTCTTAATCAATATCCATGCATCCCTGGGAAATTGGTGAAAATGTTGAAAAACTATATCACAATATTAAAGAACCCCTCCAGTCATGTTTTAAAGTATATGAAAATAATCAGCTATGCCTGATATTTTGTTTAACATTATTTACCCCTCAAAAAAAGTTTAAAAAACCTGGAGATGGAGCTGGGAACCATCACTCTCTGAGGAATTCTGAGACTTTGAATATTCATGATATGCAAATAACACAGGCTCCGCCCAACGCAGCTGCTCATGCTAGGTTGAACGGTGGAAGTATGTGCGCAACAAGACGGCTAGAGGCAACATCGGCGAGATTCAGCCGTAAAACATTCACCAACGGCTAATGCAAACGCTAACTGTCTGCTGACACACCTGCCATCCTCTTGTGGATGCTAATGCTAACGCTAACTGTCTGCTGACACACCTGCCGTCCTCTCGTGGATGCGCGGCCTCTGCTGCACTGGAAGTTTCCTGTTTCTTTGCCTCACATTTGCATATTCAACAGGGATTTGTTTTCTTTATTTGTGACGTACCGAATCTAGCCTGAACAGGATTCGTTTGAATTTCAAATTGCAGAGAAGTGACACAGAAGTCACACCTCTATAGTGACAACATGTGCTCAGACACAAGTCCCTGTAGTCAATGTCAGACATTATAGAGGACAGAAACAGAAGAAAAACAGTCTTTTGAGTGGAGGGGGACTAAGTTTTTCCAGAACCATGTCAAACTGTATTCGGTTTATTTTTTGGCCCATGTCCCATCCTTCCAGCAAGTTTTGCGGAAATACGTTCAGTAGTTTTTGTGTAATCCTTCTGAACAACAAACCACCCAACCAATAAACTGGGTTAACATCTACCAGTAGCGGCATCTACCAGTTGCGGCAAGAAAAGCAGCTGAAGTTCTATAGTCCTCATGGAGGGTCGGGTATGTAAATTAAGGCCTCATGTCTAATGTCAACCAAGAACTGATATATTGCCTTTTGTCCTTAAAATGTGTTTGAATAATCTGCAACATATTCAGCATTTGACAACAGGCCACACTCGCCCACTAAGGGCCTTGTTGACGGGGTCGTAAACACAGTAATTGGTAGCAAGTCGTAAGTACCTGGCAAGTACTGACCACTGCGCAGTGTAATTTTCTTAATTTGTTCCAATACTTACACCCAGAGGGGAGCACGAGCGCCGTTATCGTCTCAAAAACATAAGCTGTTTGTCCGAGTCAATGACTCACAGTCTATTCATCAGAAAAGTACAATTTTTAAAAGGCCACAGCGAGAAAATAAAAGTTTTGTGTTTGCTGTACAAACCTGTTTGCAACCTATTGTCCCAAATTACAGTATATGGAGAAGGAAGATAGGGGGGGGGAAGAATAAATTATGTTTATTTTCATATGATGATTGATCCTGCACCAGCTGGCAGCCAGGAGAAGCACAGCTGTGCACGGGGAGATCTGCCATTTTTTGGATACAGTATTTGGACGTCATTGTGCCAATGTTTCTCTATCAAATCTTATGATATTATGTTATAATCATATTCGCTTGAGTGTCATGTGGGTCAGTTAACTCGACAGTGATCTTTGTAACATCTGCAAGTAAAAAACAAAGTGAATGAAAGTGAAAACAGGGACAAAATCTACAGGGTGAGAAAAAACTGCACTCTCATTGGCTGGAAGTAACTTCTTCTTCTTTTTCTCATTAAAACAAGCAAAATCTGCTGATGGTGCGGTTTCCATTCAAATGCACTAAACTGGCCGTGATTTCATTAATTCCTAGTTGAGGGAAGCTCATCTACACCAGTCACTATGTTTTGTTAAAAAAAACCCCACTGATTATGTTTATCCACTGAAACAAAATCTAATTTGCACAATGTGTTCATGTGAATTCTTTAATCATTCAGGAAAAAAAGAAAGAAGAAAGGAAATCCAACCCAACAATTGAGGCAATTTAAAGCTTTGGCAAATGAGTATCATATTTCTTTATTCTTTTAATAGCTATTTGGTTTCGCTGCGTAATAAAGTACAACAGGCGTTTTTACCTTGATGGCGGTGGAGGCGATCTGGATGTGGTGCAGCTTGTGCAGGGTGCTCTCCCTGTCGATGAAGTAGGAGGCGGCCAGCTGGTGCAGAGCCTCCAGAGTCACAGCTGTGCTGTTGGGTTCACTCACTTCAGTCGTCCGACTCAACTTCCGCTTGTCCACAAAGATCATTAATGACTCCTCTCCTGCGAACACACACACGCACACACACACACAGAAACGTACATAAATCTAATTTATGACTCATCCCCCCCGTCGACATAAAACGCACACAGAATGCTCTCAGAGGCATCGTGGTAAATATTAACCCGCGACAGGAGCTCCTTTGTGTAATGACATCGGCGGAGAAAAACGTGACTTCTGAAGATGAAATACTGCCGGGAAACTTAACAAGTCCCCGCTCATTCTTTTTCTCTCCATTAATCAAACTCGGCGATAATAAATCTGCGGCCGCACAAACGGACGTCGTCGCCGTCTTCCAACGCAAACACGGCCGAGGCTTTTTTCTTTCAGAGGACGGCGTATTGACGGACATTAGAGGGGAGTGAAAGATCAATAGAGACAATCCGCTCTCACAACATTCGGGCTTTATGGCCAATGTGGCTTCAATTTGGAGTCAGTAGAAGTGACGTACAGTACAGTTAACACTGGAGAGAGATAAAGGTTAACACTTGTCTCCGCCGCGCTGCAAAAACATCTCCTTTTTTGACATCTCAATTAATCTAATATTGAGTCCTGGAACCTTTCAAGAACAAGAAGAAGAAAAAACTGCGGCTATTGAATAATTTCACCTGTGCAATAGCGTGTTAATTAGAGTACTTTAGGAGGCACTGGAAGGTGAGTATTTGAATCTATTGTCACAGGTAGGCTAACTGATTCGCCCCTGCTTTAAAGGGCCAGTAAGCGATTTTGGAGAAAGCTCGTCTCCCTCTTTGTTGTTGTTGTGATATTACTGCACTGACCGGGCAGCGAACCCGCAGCCTTTTGGGTACGGGAGACGGACGCACTAACCACGAGGCCAAAGCCCCTGAGTCGCAGCGCCGTTCGCTAGCATGGGGAGTGATGTTTACAAACTGCACTCGCAGTGTTTTGTGGTGCGGCCCGCACCATTTTTGTCTCTCTGCGCACACAGAACCAACAGCTAGTGAGGAAATATTTGCTGATTTTCACAAAACGTGTATTGCTTTAGAATTGCTTACTGCCCCTTTAATTCTTTATGCTTAGCCAAAATATTTATCTTCCGGTCCCGTATTTATATAAACCTACACATGTGAGAGCGGCGGCCATCTTCTTATCTTCAAGTCACCAAGAAAGAATATAATGTCCAAAATGTTAAATGATTCCTTTTTTAAGACCAATGCAATAGCCTGGTTTTCTTTCTTTCTTTCTTTCTCTTAAAACAATACTAAAAAAAGAAGTAACATATCATTTTTAAGGTGATATATGAATGTTTAAAATGCCACATGAAGCACTTGTCACTATTAACAATGCTTTGAAAGGCAACTGTCAAGAATAGGGCTGCAACTAGTGATTATTTTCATTATCGATTAGCCTGTCGATTAATTTTCTCGATTAATCGGTTAGTTGTTTTGTCCATAAGAAAGTGAAAAATGCCGATCGTGTTTACAAAAACCTCATTTGTGCTTTGTCCACAGACCAAAGATATTCAGTTTACTGTCACAGAGGAGCAAAGAAACCAGAAGATATTCACATTCAAGAAGCTGAAATCAGATAATTTTTTATTTCTTTTTTCATAGAAACTACTTGAACAGATTAATCGATTATCAAAATAGTCGGCGATTAATTTAGTAGTCGATCACTAAACGATTAACTATTGCAGCTCTACTCAATAACTGAAGCTTGCCAAACAAAGACCTAACAAACATATATAGGTTATACCGGGCCACACTTAAGCTGTTGTTCTTCTCACATAATGCGCAGCGTCCTCCATTGTAATCTATTTTAAATGCTGCTGGTTTTTCATCGTGGCTTCCAGGGTTTTATGCACCAGAGACAAAAAGATGAAACGAGCCAGCCGCAGAGCTGGGAGGAGATTGTGCGGCAGATAAAAAAAGAAATAAAAAAAAACACGGGAGCTTTGCTGGAGCGATTCATGCGGCGCTCTGGCAAACTTGCTCCTATTGTTACGATAGCAGACGTTCTTTGTTTTGTTTTTTGTTAAAACAACCCCAGACAACCGGTTCTATGCGTTGAATCGGAGAATATGAGCTTAAACAACCGTTTAACGTCGCGTGGTCACAGCTGAGCCGATATTTAGATAAAAGCTTTGTTGTTTGATAGTCAATTTTTCCAAAGTCGATGGTCAACAACAACAACAACAACAAGGATTTAACTGCACAGAGATATTTATTAATGTCTTAAATTCTACTTTAATCCTATTCATTAGTTAGTTTATATAGATAAAGCCTTATAAATGAGGTGCCAAGTTTTTGTGTAATCTGTTGTATTGCTGCTGTAACACTGCCGCAATTTCCTTTTCGGGGGAGTAACCTGTCGTATCCTGCGTACAGAGCAAGGTCGTATAAAGGGTCCTGGCACATGTCCTGTGGTTTCAAAGGGCCACGTGTTCGTCCTTGGTCTGGGACACCTGGAGGAACGACTATTCCCCCTCCCTCCCCCCATGTTGTTAAGGTAGGTCAATAAAAAAATAAAAAAACACAACAAGAGCCAGAGCTCGTCGCCTCCCATTTACCTCCGAGCGTGGCGGAGAGCAGGAAGTGGGTGCCGTATTTCCTGATGATGTTGTCGGTGATGGCGCCGAGGCTGGGCCTCCTGCCCAGCTGCCTAATGGTCTGGAGGAACTCGGGGTCCAGCGGCAAGGAAAGGCCATTGTTCTCCTGTCTCTCCAGGGCCAAGCTGTTCACCTTCCAGCGGCCGAACTCCCTGCAATGTCACACAGGCGCGGCGTTAGCGGAACGACACGCGCAACACACACACACACACACACACACACACACACACACACACACACACACACACACACGACTGCTGCACGCAGACACGGATTCCGATGGAGGCCGCACGCTGTTCGGAGTTAGACACGATGAGCATTCTCCTCCGTCGTCAGAAAGGCGACGGCAATCTGGGAACTGTTCCCGTTAGACAGAGAATTGAAAAGACAAATATCCGCCGAGTTGATCTGAACAGTTGTTTTCTGAGGCAAAACACAGTTGGGATTTCAAAGTGGACAGGACACAGGTCGTCCCCCCCCCCCCCCCCCCCCCCCCCCCCCCCACACACACACACACCGGAAGAAGGCTCACATTCAGATCTGTTCCTTGCCGGGCGTAAACATATGATGTCCCCATGACCTCTGAGTGGATCCTCTGCGCCACCCTCTTAAAGATGAATGGGTGTCATGCTGGTTCCACCTCCGGCTCGGAGAATTGCTTTTTTGCACCGTAGCGGAAAAACGTGTGTTTTTTTCCCCCCAGCGATTTTAAATAATAGCGCAATCTTTTCTCATCGCGAGTCACTTTTGACTCGGCGCTGCGCTTTGGACGGTTGGAGTCTTGCTGCTTCTGCGGCCTCCATTTCTATTTCATTATTTGGGAGTTTGATATTCAGCCTGGCCTCGGAGCACGCCAGCTGCCTTTATCTACCAAGTGCAGACTTGAGCGCTGCTGCTTGATGCATAGATTAGCTCTATTCAAATACGGCTGGTAATAAACGTGGTTCTGTACCAAACCTAGCAGGGGAGAAACTGAAGACCTTTCAGTCACCGTTGGGTGCGATGTTGACTTGATCTTTAAGGGATTTTTAAAAGGAAAACGTTGCATTTCCTTTGCCCCAGTTTGAATTTGTTGTAGGATTGTCGAGCTGCAATAAGTAAGATTTGCATGTAAACAAAAAAAATGTCAAATAGCGGTCAATATAATTGATAATTGCCATGTAAATAAAAAAAAGGAAGATGAGCAACATGCTAATGGATGAAACCTCTAGTAGAAAAGGACTCACCCTTTTCCTTCTTTTAATCTTGTGACCAACAAAGAAAAAAAAAAACATTTCCCATTTGAAAAAATATAAATATAGGGACATATATGTTTGTGTGCACGTAAATGCACTGGCAAGAAGAATACTCAGTTTTGACTTTATTACAGATATTTTGGAGAGAATAAATACAGACATTATGCATTGTAACACTGCATTATCCTTTTTTATCAACACAGACTGCAACATCAGTTGTTTATGATTAAGGCACAAAAGATTTCTAGAAAAAGGACGTGATGGTGTGACAAAAAATGTTGCGTTTTTATGTTGAGGGAAAATCCAAGAATTCTAGAGCTGCATCAGTTAATTGATTAGTAATCGAATGCTAAATGAATCGGCAACTGTTTCGAAAATCGATTCTTCGGTTTTAGTAGTTTTATGAAGAAAAAGTCAAAATTCTCTGATTTCAACATGTCGACAAAACAAAACATCATCTTGGGTTAGGGTTAGGGATCGATCTACATTTTATGGACCAAGCATCTAATCGATTAATCGAGAAAATAATCGACGGATTAATCGATAATGAAAATAATCGTTAGTTGCAGCCCTGAAAAATATCCTTTGTTTTTTAGCTCTAGTTTTGGTCTCCACCGCCTTTGCTCTCATTCAGCAGGATCCAGATCTGACAGGACCACTCAACAATATGGCCCGTAATTATTAATATTATTCATATTTGGTGCTGAAATCCTTGCCAGTGTTATTAATATCTGAAGATATTGCTATCATAACAACCAGTCTGACGGAGCACAGATACGACGGTGTGCAGCTGTTCCTGCTCGTCCTCTCTTCTCTCTTCCTCTTCCCCTTCTTTCTCTTCTACCTCTCCAACTCCTCCTCCCCTCTTCCCACCGTTTCTCTCCTTTCAACCCGACAGGTCAAGGCAGATGGCTTGAAAACCGAAAGCGTCCAGCGCTGCTCGAGGTTTCTTCCTACTTAAAGGCAAGGTTATTTTTTTTTTTACTTTTCTTCTCATTGTGGTTTTTCTATAGCAATGTAAGGTCTCCGACTTACTCCGCAAAGTGCTTTGAGATAATGTTTGCCGTGTTGTGGCGCTATACAAATAAGACTGAATTGAAATTTGACTTTGTTAAAGGCTTTATCGGTGCCGGTATGCAGAAAAACGGCAGACTGAGATTGACCCACACAATAAAAAGCTCCAGCGAGTTGCAGTTGGTTATTAATTCTCTTATCCATGATGGATTCCTGAAGGTTAAACACGACATCTTGGCTCAAATTCTCTTGTATCTTTGCCTCAGTGTGAAGTAAAGACATTTCATCCACTGGATTAGCAACAAAAAAAACCAAAAAAAAAACAGACGTTCCCCCTCAGGCTGTTTCAACTATTACCAAGTCCCAGGTGATTTTTAGGCATATTAACATTAAAACACATTCTGTGAACTTTAGTAAATTGTATCCATATCATCCATCTGTGGCGTCCGTTCCGTTCACTTGCAATTCGCAGCGTCTCCGCTGTTTGACATTGTGACGCTCGCGCCTACAACAGGAAGTCCCTCGAGCTGTCAGAAGATTTAAAGCAAACAAAAAAAAATAAAAAATAGAAACAGCCCGAAAAAGAATCGTCTTCTCGATGACGCAAATAGAAACGTACAAACATACAGCACACATGCCCACTAGCACACACACACACACACACACAAAGACACACACACACACACACACACACAAAGACACACACACACACAAAGACACACACACACACCCTGAAGCTGCGAACATCCAAACAAAGCTGCCCTCGCTGCGACGACTTCTACCGCCTTAGATATCGCAGCTAGAGCCCCTCGCCGTGTCGGGCCTGCTGCCAATCAATTTCCCAACAGTAACAATGAATCCCGCCCCCCATCCCCCCCCCCCCCCACACACACACACACAACTGGGGAAAATAATACAAACCAGAAAACAGCTCATTAAGGCCTCATTTCATGTCTGTGTTTCTGTACACCGAGTGGCCACACAGGCCTTCTGCTGTATGCTGCTCGCTTGGTGGACATTTATGAATGGTGCTCAAGCCAAGCTGGAGACCACACACACACACACACACACGCGCGGATTTGGTGCCGAAGACTCCGATTCAACCTCACCATTTGCACAACACACGGACGGATCTTGTGCATTTCATGGAGGACCGCAGGTTTATTTCGCCCCTTAGACTTCTCAGTGAGCGTCTGAGTGCTGACTGGAATAGCACATCACACACACACACACACACACACACACACACACACAAACAAACATGTACGCAGGCGGCGGGTTTATTTCACCCGTGGCGCCGTGCAGCGGCAGGGGGCCTCGCTGCACATCTACCTGTCAGCCGCCCTCGGAGCGAGCCGCAGCGCCGCGAGGTGAGGGGGCCCCCGCAGGAGCAGCGGATGATCAGAGCAGGGGGCCGGGGGGGGGGGGGGGGGGAGTCGTATACCCTGCTACCTGTCCATCACAGCGCGGGTGTCTCGGATCCATCACGGCGTTACAGGCGGCCCGGGGGCGCCGACATAACAAATCAGGGAGTCAGCCCAGCGGATGAGCTGCCGATGCGGTCGGAACGCGTCGGCCGAGCACAGCGATGCAGATTGTGTTCACCGTGTCACTGAGCAGGCAAAGGGGAGAGTCGTCTGCTGCTGCTGCTGCTGCTGCTCCCCAGACATTTCACACAGTACATCATGAATGAAATGTCCTCGGATGGACGCGAACTGTGTTCTAACAACAAAAAGGCTGCAAGTCGTAGCGAATCAACATGTATGTTAACAGCAGCGATCCGGAAAAACTCTGATTGACCTTTACCTCTTTCTTTTTTTTTTTAGTTCAGTGTTTACATTTTTTTCTCTTAAAGGATTTTTGCTTTTGTCTTTGAACAAATATCTCTTCTATTTTCTTTTCATTTTTCCCAGGTTTTTTTCCTCACCTTTGTAGGGCGGGAACTAACGATCATATTTCACTCCGGATTAATCTGTCGATTATTTTTCCGATCAATCGATTCGTTGCTTGGTCCACGAAATGTGTTCAAATGGTGAAAAGTGTCGATCGTGTTTCCCCCAAAACCCTCAAGATGATGGTTCTGTTTTGTCCACACACCAAACACATTCAGTTCACGGTCACGGAGGAGCAAAGAAACCAGCAAATATTCACAATTAAGAAGCTGAAATCAGAGACTTTTCCTTTTCGTCAAAACTGCTTGAACCGATTAATCGATTCTCAAAATAGTTGGCGATTAGTAACCAATTAATTTATTTAACTAATGCAGCTCTACAAAGTTGAAAGCACAATGGATGTTTTCAGAGTAGATTTACTATTAAAAGTTTTACACTATGACTGTATTTTTCAGGAGGCGCTGTACTTCACATAAACACTCGCCGACACTGGCCCACATACACCATTGTTTGGATCGGCCTCCGTGTCATTATTCATTGTGAGAAACACCTTGGAGAGCGTCTATATATAAAGGCCGTCCGCAGGGTGAGAATCATGACCCCCCCCTGCTGAATAAAAAAATAAATAAAAAGGAAGCCCACGAGCTGCGTTACGACCACTTCATCACTTTTTATTTAATGATCGGAACCCGGGAAACATCTCCCCTCAACTTCGGGCGGCAAAGCCGTCGTCAAATTGGCGTTTAATTGCACACACGGTCCGATTTGGAATGGTTTCGGAGGGATTCCAGCATCTGCAGTCCGTTGACTACACTACTGGACCGATATTGCTCTCGGAGATGAAATTACTCAACCTGCTCCACATCTGCTCACTTTTTTCCTTCCAAAAAAAAATAAAATAATGCAATAATGGTTTTGCAAAAAGCGAATCCGTGGTTACATTCCCTCCGTGTCAGTCACAGGTTCCTGCCGCAGGCTGGTCGCCGCCGCCCTTGTTTCAACCCGTCGTCACTCGCTTGACTTTTCCGGCAGTCGACTGCGGATCGTTGCTCCACGCGTCAAAATATGAAAAGCTATTTTTTTATTTTGTAATATTTACGCACTTCAGAAACTAGGGAATGCATCAGGATTGAAATGTTTCTCTCTCTGTAATTAATGCGCATCTTAAGTGGCATGAAATCAATTTATGCGAGATGGACACTGAAACTCAAACGTGACCTCTGACTTCGTGCAGTAGTGAGTCGTTATGTTTGTCTTTCATTGCACATAAGATTTTTTTTTTCCACATATTTGGTGATATGAATGCTGATTTTGCTCCAAGAGTTAATGGGTTTTCACACCTCTTACTATTAGGATTTGCTAATTAATACGACCCACATACTGGTAACTTTCAATATTATTTTTTCCCGTAAAATGAAGCAATGTTTCGGTGCAGCTCTCGTTACGGTAACAGGCTAAAAAGAAATTAATCTTCCTTCATCTTGTTTCATGCTTCGCATCAGTCTTTCCTTTATCTTAGCTGCGGGCAGCTGAACTAGAAAACAAAATATTAAAGAAGAGGTTTAATTGTTGCTTTGAGCAGATGTTTGTGCTACTGGAGCAGGCGTAATATCTTTTTTTTGATATATATTGACTTTTTTGAATGACTTGTCAAATCATTTTATTAACCGATTTCCCACATTGTCTTGAGTTAAAGGAATATAGAGGCAGCATTTCATCTTTCAAAATGCAATTGTAAATTAGTCGCTATTACTAGAAGGTGGAAAATGTATAACTGGCCACTAGTTTGAGGATCTTTCCATTTTGAAATTCAATCAAAGCTGTATTCAACTAAATAAAATAAGAACAGGGCGAGGAACAAAGGGGGAATATGGCAGCACGTCAAAGAAAATCCTTATATCTACTGGCTTACATTTGTATTCTTGGATCCAAAAAAGTGACTATATGGAAAAAAAAGAAAAGAAGACTAAAAGCAACATTTACCCTGACACGACGGACAAACATTTGCTCATCATTAACGAGGCCTGAGCGAGAACAAATTGTTGTGTTTTTGTAGAGCTGGGTTACCCCAGATACCGAAATAAGCCGCTGTGCAAAAAATCCAAAACAACCCGTTGGTTGATGTGGACTCAAAGTTATTTCAAGGATCTCCCCAAAGAGAATAGAGCAAAATGGGAGAAACGTCCTTCACGCTCCGTTCCGTGAGATGACACCAATTTACGTTTATTTGTGAAGACCTCGCACGCAAACCACAAGCAGCCTGCGGTTTTTCCAAGTGTTCCAGCTTTTTCCTCCTCTTGGTTTAATCTGACGTGACATTGATCCTCCTCAACATGTTATGAACCATTAGCAACAGAGGGAACGATTTTTCAGAAATTAAGAATGGCGCACACAAATGGGCTTTTCTCATTTGAGCGACATCCAAATGAATTCCGCGCGTACCAGTTCCGTCGCGAGTGATTTTCCTTTTATAAAAAAAAAAAGACACGTTCACATAATAAGTACACGTCGACTTTTGAAAAGAATGGAATCGACCGATGAGACAGTTTTTGACGGGAGGAGAGTTGGAGTCAAATGAGAGTGCCTGGGTGTAAAATAAGCGGAACAAAAAAATGTAAAAAAAAAGATGAAGTGTCTTTGATTCATCCACCCCACCGTGACAAACGGAGAGAAAGGGAAGATCAAGACAGAAGAGGGCGAGTGTAATGATGTAGTTAATAGCTGCTGGTTGCGAACGCCTCGCGGAAATTGCCACCAACAGTTTTTCAACATCAAACAAACATCAGACCAGTAATTTGTGAAAATCCTATTAAACCCGCTGAGAGGTCCAATAAACAAGGCGGCATACTGTTTCCCCCCCCCGGTCCTTTTACTTCTTCTTCTTTGTGCCTTTGATGCGACTGAGCGTTGCTCACGTACACGTTGCAAAACACGACCGCCGCCGCAGACGCCGCAGACGCCGCAAAAGAGTTCGGACACGAATAGAAAGCGGAAAACTCAAAACTTTCACACTGACGCACGGAAACAACGAGGATCTGACGGACTCGGTCGTTCGCCCTCTTCCTGCTTCAGCATCAAAGATACGTTTAACGGGTCTAAAAATAAAGTCAAACGACAGAAGACAACAACAACAAAAAAAAGAAAAAGTCAGTCACCTTTGCTCGTTGTTCAAGAGTCTCCGCAGTTGCCTGGCAACATCGCCGTGACAAAGACGACAAGAGGTCAGACGAAAATAGTCCCGAGCTCACATCAGCCACATTCTGGCTCCGTCCGGGCTTCGCTTTGCAATCGTTGTGGTTAAATTAGGTTCAATAACTTGCTGGCAGGAGCTGAGCATGTTAGCATGGACAGTGAGAGGTTATTATTCGTGTCAGCTAACTCTCTGCAACGAGTGGAAATAAACATTTTCGCCCCAAAATATTCCAGCAATGTCTTTGAAGAGTTGGGTTGTCGGACATTTTGAATTCGCAGTACGTCACGCCGACCTCCTCCCAGCCAGGTCCTGGACGTGCTTCTCCTGCCTTCTGAAGAATGTGATCTTTTTATTTCTCTACAGTCTTATTTAACTGAGAGAAACAAAATATTATATTCTATATATTTTGGGGGGGAGGCTGTGGCTCATGAGCTCGAGATGTCAGTGTCCTTATGCCCAAGTCTCCCTGGGCAAGACGCTCTTCTGCCAGTTTATGAATGCGCATGAACGTGGCGGAAAAAGCGCAGTAAATAGCAGCGCTTTGCGAATGCAGGTGTGAATGGGTGAATGAGAGTTGTGCTGTGAAGTGCTTTGAGTGGTCGACAAGACTGGAAAAGTGTTAATTTACCATATTTATTTATAGAGGCTTTGGGGGGTGGGCCTCCCTAGGGGAGACTCAGTGAATGGAATCAGAGACGATCCACAGATACACTAGTTTTGAAGGGAATTTCACCGTTGCCCCCAGACTTTTCCAGAATCAGAAACGAATGAATAAATAATAAACTATCTGAGCTGAACGGTCGAGTGTCTGACGGATTAAATTACAGCAGATATTGAGCCGAACTAGGCAAAGTGAAGTGAGGCGGGGTGAGTGGAAATTTTCCAAACTTTGTCTGGGGGCAGACTCTGACAACCCTTATCTACAACTCTCAGTGTCGTTATCCTACTTGGGCCTACTGTTACCAGTTGCACTTGAATCAGCCGATTGGCATCGGATGCTTCATTCACGTTTTCACCACCGGGGGCACGTTCATCAGCGGCTCGGCTGCCGGCTACCGAGCGGCCGCGTCCATTCAATTTTCAGCGGGTGCACCGTGTGGCCTTACAGCCTGACACTTCACACTAATTACTCTGCTGCCGCCAACACCGCTCAACCTCCTCCTTATAAGCTGTATGTCTGAGGTAGAGGTAACGCCTTTCTCTGTGTGCTCAGACTCCTTGAGAGCCCTCACCACCTTCTCAAACAAATCTAAAGGTATCTGCACATTGGAACACTTCCCCTTCAATTGCAATCCAAATTTAGTTTTATACCTAGGTTATAGGGGACAAGGACGCTGCCTCAAACAGATCTCATTTCCACTCAGGAAAAGCAGATGAGCTCACCTGCTACGGTTCCTTCATCTCTGACTCGGTTCTAAAACATCCCTCTCGCCCCTTACTCCCTTTTTCTTCTATCTTTTCCCCCCTTCTCTGTCTTTCTCATGTCACCCCGCAGGAACCACTGGGGGCAAATCCAGACATCTCCCCTCCCCCGGTTCCCTTCAGTCTCGTTGTCACCGATCGATATCGTTCATCCGCGCCCCCAATCCTTCCATCCCTCCTCCCTTAACCCTTTGACCCTCCGTCCCTCGACCCCTCATCCCTCTGGTCGTTGTTAGTGAAAACCCTTTTAACTACTTTGCACCATTTTCAATGAACCCGTTTTGTAAAAAATATTGGCTATCTTTTTCTTTTCCTTCTGCAGCCTTTGGTGCAAATATTTAACATTTATGGGTTTTAATTGTTTGTTTTTTCTTCGAGGAAAATGAAACCACATTAATTATTACCATTTAACCTTATTCTAGGCTGCACGGTGGCGTAGTGGTTAGTTAGCCTCACAGCAAGAAGGTTCTGGGTTTGAATCCTGGTTCAGGGCCTTTCTGTGTGGAGTTTGCATGTTCTCCCCGTGTGTGCGTGGGTTCTCTCCGGGTTCTCCGGCTTCCTCCCACAGTCCAGAGACATGTGGGTTAGGTTCATTGGAGACTCTAAATTGACCCTAGGTGTGAATGTGAGAGTGAATGGTTGTCTGTCTCTGTATGTGGCCCTGTGATAGGCTGGTGACCTGTCCAGGGTGAACCCCGCCTCTCACCCAATGTCAGCTGGGATTGGCTCCAGCCCCCCTCCCCCCCCCCCGACCCTTAAATGGATAAAGCGGCAGGCGATGGATGGATGGAACCTTTTTGTAGCCTGTTGAGGGAATCCAAACAATTACAAACGAGGCCTATTTTGTAAAAACTGGAATCAGCTAAAATGTCTTTAGAATGACTTAAGCTTTGTTGAGAAAATACTAATTGTACTATTGATTTCTGGCTCGGCCATGGATATGACTACACCTCTGATAATAGAAAGCAAGTGGGGGAAGAGATAGAGAGCGAGAGAGCGTAATTTGCGGCGGGGGTTTGCTGACATCACGACTGCTGATCCCCTTTGTACTGCAATTTGTCACAACATTGTTGACAAGGCTCTTTCCTCCGTGCACAAAACAAGGAATGCCGGGAATTACACTGTGTACAAAATTGGGCATGCACATACTGTAAATACACACTGTACACACACACACAAACACACCAGAAGAAGAAGAAGAAGCACCAGCTACTCCAAATCCTGCTCTTTCGCGACACAGGTGTTCTCTGTTAATGACGTGCCTGCGTGAGCTTTTTAAAAATTCTCACCGCAGCTGCACCCAATGCATCACCACATGTGCACGAGCACAACGCACACGTACACAAACGTACACAAGCGCAGGCTCCGTTTCATTCTACAACTAGTCTTTGAACACTTACTGTAACAGCTCACAACTGTGTTTTTAATTTGTTGGGGTCTTATTTGATAATTATTATTATTATTTATAATGAGTCTATCAGTTATGAACAATTTCCACACCAAAAATTAAAAGTCAAAGTACACGTGAAATAAATTCTTCCCAAAGATGGTCTCTGCCATTTTAGGTAGTTCTTATCACACTGATCTATGTTTAAATGTGTCCTTTGTTCGATAAATTTGGTCTTAACTAGTTATTTGAAGCTATGATTGACAGCTGAGACTGACTCGCCATTGGTCGCGCTGGTGTACGGGCGGGACCTCGATACCGCGTCTCCAAACCACGATCACGACTGCGCAGACCCTGACTCCAAAATTCATCACTTACGCAAGTTGGCAGCAGCTGTATCCAGGAATGTTTTGGCCTTTATTTTCATACGATGGGAGGAAGTGGAGATACCTTATCCATCCTTACTTACAGTCATTGGTTTTGATGGAGAACGTCAGTCTTATACATTGGATTGACAAACAGACCTCCTGCCATGGACTGCTCGTGACACCAGTTTCAGTTTGAAATGTACAGCCACATGCACTTTGACTCATCTTCGTGTTGTACTGTGAGCGGTATATCGAAATAAATGACTCCCGTTGGAACTGCATATCGGGCCTCCTCCACTCAACTTTCTGCAAACCCCAAATATTAATACCATCAAGGGACAAAACAACACCTACTGAAATATGTCACGTCAACTCTACCTCAGTTATCATTGTTTAAGCAAATCAAACAAAATACACTTGCGCAGAGTGTCTCTTTCAGAGAAGCTTCCTCTACGGACCCCTAGCCCTGATAACTCCCCCCATCACACACTTGTCACAAGCCATAAGCTCTGCGCCGGCTGAAGTCCTCGTCACTGCCTTTGCTGGTGGTGATCGGGAGGAGGAGGAGGAGGGCGATTCTGCTGCTCATGTCCTGAAGTCACATTCAACCTCTGGCTGGAGGACGCCGACGACGCCGGGGAGAGACGTGTCGCTCCACCAAGCCGCTCGGGCGTTCATGCGTGAGAAGAAAGAAATACTCTTCCCCTCTCCTGCTCCCTCGCGGTCTGCTCTGCCAACAAAATATTTACCATAATAATTCCCAGACACTAATATATTGATCGTTAAACAGAAAGGGATCATTGCGACGAGGGCGAACGGCACTCACCTGCAATTGCATCCCACACCACGGACCACAAGGTCAGATTTGATTCGGTTACGTATGTCGGGGAAAGCGGAGAGGAAGAGCTGGAATGTGTTGGGCATTTAAAGGAACACGGCACTGGCAGTAAATGGAGCGTGACATGAACCTAGGAGTTTTTATTTTAATGAATTAACCTCATTAACCTTTTTTTTTTAAAATTGGAATTGAGAGTATCCAAAAACCTTGTCCAATTTTCTGTTTGCTGAACGTCACCTGCTAAAATCCCAGTCACGGCGCCGTCCTCCGTGACGTCCGATGAGAGGGAATCTGACGGGGGAGTTTTTGAAGGAGGCTCTGTCCTATCAGCGGACTCAAACCGCTGAGAGGAAAGATGGCCGCGGTTCTCGCATTTGGAACACAAATCAAGTTCCCCCGCTCTCCAATTTATTCCACGCACGATGAAGCGTTTCATCAAATTCATGGCCGGCAATGTCCTTTTAGCATATGTTGCGTTGTGCACTACTGGCATCGGGCCTGATATATTGGAGCCACACTTTTGATCTCTTAGACATTTTCACACCTACTTTGCAAGGCTGCATAAAATAAAATACAACCTCAGAGCCAATCACCCGCATTGTGAGATCTTGGCACAAACATTCTGGATGCTTATTGGCTCACCGGGGAGCTTTTCCGCTCAGGTAACCTCTGGAACGGGATGACAGGGTAATTATCGATACTCGATGGCATCTAGGCAACGTGGTCAGTGCCCTAGACTTCTCCACTTCGACCCATCGTACAAAAATGAAGCCACAATATCTGCAGCTCCTCTTTCCAACACTTGGTTTTAAGCTCCTGTCTCTTTAATGCAGCGTTCCATTACACCTTAGAACTTGGAAGTCGGGATTGGTGAGCTTCCTTCGACCTTCTGAGGTTCCTCCGACCTTCTGAGGGGGGGGCATTCCAGATGCAACTTCCTACTCAGAGGTTGGTAACTCCGAGTCCCGAGGTGTAATGGAACGACAACAACCCCAACTTCTGAGCTCGGAATTCCTGAGGTTTAACTGAACCCAGCAAAAAGGCCTCTTCCCAATGAAGCCCAGTCTGCTCTGATTGGCCAGCTGGCCCACTCTGTTGAGATTGGTCAACCGCTTCCAGTGCGCGTAGGACGTTCTTTTGCTCTCGCCTTACTCTGCTTAGTTGGGGGCAAGAAAGTCTTTATGCACTTCCGTAAAACAATGATGTCACCATATTACGGAAGGATCGGCCAGACTATACTGGGGAGGCTTTTCAGGAGCTTCGGGAGCAGAGTTTCCTGTCGGGGAGAGGAGTTCTCTTTACCGCAGACTTTTGGCTTTTTTAACTTCGCAGATCTTTTACATTAAACATAACACCTATACAACACTAGAGGAAGGGGGAAACTGAAACAGCATAATATGTCTCCTTTAAGACATTTGAACACCAAAGATGTGTTGCTTGTTGTGGTGGGTATCAGCCAAAGTTGTACCAAGTAGTTAAACGTCCTTCATTATAGACCACAATCATAACTACAAGTTAAGCAAGTAGTCATGGAGCGCGATATGGTTTAATATATTTACATTCAGAACACTGTGGTGTCTGAATTTGTTATATACTTTAATACAATATTCCATTCCTATCGCTGTGCTTCTTTTGTACATTGCTGCCGCCGGCTGCCGCCTATCACCATTCGGAACACA